>NC_037689.1:67390405-67564705 GCF_003255815.1 Theropithecus gelada | reverse complement strand
GCTCTGTCGCCCAGGCTGGAGTGCTGTGGCCGGATCTCAGCTCACTGCAAGCTCCGCCTCCCGGGTTCACGCCATTCTCCTGCCTCAGCCTCCCGAGTAGCTGGGACTGCAGGCGCCCGCCACCGCGCCCGGCTAGTTTTTTGTATTTTTTTAGTAGAGACAGGGTTTCACCGTGTTAGCCAGGATGGTCTCGATCTCCTGACCTCGTGATCCGCCCGTCTCGGCCTCCCAAAGTGCTGGGATTACAGGCTTGAGCCACCGCGCCCGGCCCTTTGTCTCTTCTTATAGTTTTGTCTTGAAATCTATTTAGTCTGATGTATTTATAGTGATATCTGCTCTTTTTTGTTTTTTATTGGCATAGATTATATTATTTTATCTGTATTTTCAGCCTATGTGTTTCTATATAGGTGAAATATGTTTCTTCCAGGCAGCAGATCATTGGGTTCAGTTTTTAAAAATCTATTCATCCACTATATCTTTTGATTGCAGTTTATTTTGTTTACATACAATGTTATTACTATAAATAAGGACTTGCTCCTACCTTTTTATTATTTGTTTTTTGATGGTTTTATAATCCTCTCCTCCTTCTTTCTTTTATTTCTGTTTTGCTTTTAGTGGAGGTAATTTTCTCTGGTAATATGATTGATTTCTTGCTCTTTATCTTTTGTGTGTCTATTTTATGTATATATATTTTAATTTCAGGTTACCATTAGGATTGTAGATACTATTTTGTAGCCCATTATTTTAAGCTGATAACAACTTAACACCGTTTGCTTAAACAAAGGAACAAAGAGGCAAAAACAAAACTAATGAAAACTCTACAGTTTAACTCTGTCCCCCTGATTTTAACTTATTGTTTTTTTCTATTTATATCTTCTTGTACTTCCTATGTCTTGAAAAGTTTTTGTAATTATTATTTTTGATTGGTTCATTATTTAGTCTTTCTACTTAAGAGTAGTTAACATACCACAATTACAGTTTTATATAATATTCTGTATTTTTCTGTGTGGTTACTATTACCAGTAAGTTTTGTACCTTCAGATGATTTCTTATTGCTCATTAATGTGCTTTTCTTTCTGATTGAAGTACTCTCTTTTGCATTTCTTGCAGGACAGGTCTGGTGTTGATGAAATCTTTCAGCTTTTGTTTGTTTAGGAAAGTCTTTATTTCTCCTTCATGTGTGAAGGATATTTTGGCCAGACATACTATTCTAGGGTAAAAGGTTTTTCCTTCAGTACTTTAACTGTGTCATGCCACTCTCTCAGCCTGTAAGATATCCACTCAAAAGTTGGCTGCCAGATGCATTGGAGCTCCATTGTATATTATTTGTTTCTCTTGCTGCTTTTAGTTTTTTCTCTTTTTTTTTCTTTTTTTTTAAATGTCACTCTCTCCCATTAACACATCTTGCTGCTTTTAAGATCCATTCTTTATCATTGATCTTTTGGTTGTTTTGAAACTGGAGGGGTTCTCTTATCCCCCTCACAGGGCATGTGACAGGGGTTTGGCTTACTTCTTTGTTTCCCTGCTGCTCAAACTCCTAGGGAGAGCAGACAGACAGGCAGGTCATGAGGAGCATTTTTGGGCTTCGACCCCGTGGCAGCATCTAGGGTTGAGTGTTTACAGCTCCCAAAGCCCCAATGGGCATGTGTTACAGTGTGCTCTTTCATCTTAGCCATCTGCAGGCAGCTTGTGTTAATCGGCTCAATTAGATCCTCTGCCTTATTACAAGGACAGAGGGCTTTCTGTGTATCGAGGTTTTTGGCCCTGATTTACCAGAAAAATCAGATCACACGTGGGCTTGGAGAATGAGTGCAAGGTTTTATTGAGTGGTGGAAGTCGCTCTCGGCAGATGGATGGGGAGCTAGAAGGGGGATGGAGTGGGAAGGTGGTCTTCCTCTGGAGTTGGGCCACCCAGCAGGTGGACTATCCTCCGACTGAATTCCCCTCAGAGTCCACGTCGTTTCTCGGTCGATGGCCTGTCGGCATCTGCCTGTGTGTTCTTCTACCAGTGTGTTCCTCTTGACATCCAGCCATTTGTGTGTGTGCCTGCTAGGGTCTTGGGTGTTTATGGGTATAGGATGGGTGGGGGACATGGCAGACCAGTGTAGTCTTGGAAAATGCAACATATGGGCATGAAAACAGGAGTGCCTGTCCTCACCTAGGTCTGTGGGCACAGGCCTGAGGATGGAGCCCTCAACAGGGACCCCACCCTTTTCTACCCAGCACTTTCCTGCCTCCTGTTTCATATCAGTTTGATATTAAGTTCCTTGAGGTTGTCTTTTTTGGGGTTAAGTCTGCTTGGTGTTCTATAACCATCTTATACTTGAATGTTGATATCTTTCTCTTGGTTTGGGAAGTTCTCTTTATCCCTTTGAATAAACTTTCTTCCCTTATGTTTTTCTCTACCTTCTTTTTAAGCCAATAACTCAGATTTGTCCTTTTCAGGCAACTTTCTAGGTCCTCTGGGCGTGCTTCCAGTTTTAAAATCCTTTTTTCTTTTGTCTCCTTTGACTATGTATTTTCCATTGACCTGTCTTCAAGCTCACTAATTCTTTCTTCTTCTTTACTAATCCTGCTATTTAAAGATTCTGATGCATTCTTCAGTATGTCAAATGTATTATTCAACTCCAGATTTTCTGCTTGATTCTTTTTAAATATTTCAATATCTTTGTTAAATTTATCTGATAAAAAATCTCTGTGTTATCTTAAATTTCTATAAGTTACCTCAAACAACTATTTTGCATTCTTATTCTGAAAGGCCACATATCTCTGTTTCTACAAAATTCATTCCTGGTGGCTTATTTACTTCATATTGTGAGGTTATGTTTTCCTGGATGGTCCTGATGCCTGTTGACATTCGTCTGTGTCTGGTCATTGAAGAGTTAGTTTTTTATTGCGGTCTTCATAGTCTGGGCTTGTTTGTACCCATCGTTTCAGGGAAGGTTTTTCATGTATTCAAAAGACCCTGGGCATTGTGATTAAAGCCATATCTACATTAAGGGGCACCCCAAGCCCAGTAATGCTGTGGTTCTTGCAGACTTGTATAGGTACCACCTTGGTGGTGTTGGACAAGATCCAGGAGAATTTTCTCATTTACCAGGCAGAGACTCTTGTTCTCCTCCCTTACTTTCTGCCAAAAAATGGATTCTCTGTCTGTTCTGAGCTTACTGGAGGTGGGTTTGAAATGACACAAGCACCCCTTTGGCCATCACCACTGGGATTGTGCTGGGTTAGACCTGAAGCCAGCACAACACTGGGTCTTACCCAAGGTCTACTGTAATTCTACCTTGTTATCACCTATGTGCCCTCAAGAACCTGAAGCTCTACAATCAGTAAGTGGTGAAGCCAGCTGGGCCTGTGTGTTTCCCTTCAGAGTGGCAAGTTCCCTCAGGCCCTGGGTGGTTCCAGAGTACAGTATCAAGTACAGAAACCCCATTCCAAAAAAATAAGAAGTATTGCCTCTTGTAATAATTTTGGATTTAATTTACATTTATATTCCCCACAGCAGCTAATCCATTGACTTGTATAGTGAGCAGTGAAAATATTTTTATGAAGATGAGTTTTATGAGTCATTTGCTGAACATTAGCATCAGGATACACTCACACAAACACACAGACTTATATAAATTCCGTCTTCTCCATAAGTAAATATCCTATATAAAATAAATGAGAGAAGAACATTTAAATTCACTAGTTGTTATCTGTATCCAAGTGTATTCCTGTGTAAATGACTTTGTAATGGCTGAAATTGAAAAATTTAGGCAGAAATAGCTGGTGTCTCTAAGGATCACCAAGTGTAGAAGATTTGAATAATTAGCATGCACACACTAAATCACTTATGCAGATGACCGCTTAGTACAGAGAGTAATTCAGCAGAAGTTTACATTGTGCTCACAGTTGATCAGGACTTGAAATGAATCTGGAAGGTCATATCATGTATATTTCTAACTACAGATGCAACGTTGAATGGATGATAGATAATTATGGAACTCTTTGGGTCTAATTCTTATGAGGCAAAGTTCCTTTGACTTTTTTGATCAATTTTCTCTGTTGCCAGTTTGTTAAACATGAAATAGCATGAATTATTATTTTATTCATCCATTTGCTCTATTATAAGCTATTTTATTGTTAAATACACTCAATTGTTGATGCTATTTTGTAAATGATATTTTTGAGTCATTTAAAAATTTGAAATCATGGTCAAATGGTAAAGATTTCAGACAGAAAGAATATGTCTTATTCTTTTTTTGAGCTCTGGTGCACATTGTGGTGAATACGTTTAAGAACAGAGTATTTTACCTTTTAAAATTGCTGACAGTAAATTTAAAATGTTCTCACCACAAAAATGTAAAGTGTTTTCAGTTAAGGATGTGTTAACTAGCTTGATTTAATTATTCCACATTGTATTCATAAATTATAACATCACTTTGTAACCCATAAATTTATGCAATTATAAATTTTCAATTTACAGTTAAAATTGTTGCATCTTCTTATAAAAATAAAAATACATAAAAACAAACTCTCCAGTTTCCGTAAACTTTAGAAGTTTTCTATACCCTCAGATGATACAGGAAGTAGTGACGTATTTTAGAAAAAGAGAGGAAGTGATTGTGTGGGGCAGAACAACTGTCCTTAGAACAAGCAGCATCTTTACCAGCCAATGGTTGGCTTGGAATTCTAAAATAAACATATACCTGATGTTAAGAAATAAATTCATGCAAAATATTGTGATAATCATTGATCTATGCTGGAAATAGCTTACCTCATTATATCATTTGAATTGCCTCCTTTTATTATATGTGGTATCTTATAAGCAAATCATTTTTCCTTTGGGACTACTGGAATGGCCTTTGTTCTCAGTATGTATAATGGATAAAGGTGTCTTGTAACAGCTTATATCCCATAAGGAAAATGTAGCATTGCTTCTCTTTGCTTGTAGAAATGGTGCTAAGAAAGACTTGCCAGGCTGTGCATGGTGGCTCATGCTTGCTATCCCAGCACTTTGGGAGGCTGAGGCTCAAGTGATCCACTTGAGCCCAGGAGTTCGAGACAAGCCTGGGCAACATGATGAAACCCTGTCTCTACAAAAAAATGCAAAAACTAGCTGGGCATAATGGCATGTGCCTGTGGTCCCAGCTACTTGGGAGGTGAGGTGGAAGGATTGCTTGAGCCTGGGAGGTAGAGGCTTCAGTGAGCCATAATGTGTCACTGTACCCCAGCCTGGGCAACATAGTGAGACCTTGTCTCAAAAAAAAAAAAAAAAAATGCAGTCAGGAAAAGTTATGAGTATCTTGTTTTTGTCACATCTAAAGCTTTCAAAGTGTTCTGAATGAGCCACTCTAAACTCTGGTATTTTCACCACTTTCTCTATTTGTGTGCATGTATGTATACACGAGTGTCATATATGTATGTATGCACCAAAAACACAGTTATATGTATATTTTTTATTTCCTCATATATGCCATGCTAAACATATAATTGCCTTATATTTACTTGGAGAGATGATTTGTAGTTTAACTACTTTGTCTGGCTTTGCTGAAGCTCAGCAATTATTCTGTATCTTTACTGTAACTTTAAAACATTACTGTGAGTGGGAGAAGGGCTGTTGAAATCTCACCTCCATACATTGGCATCGAGATTAAGTAAAATGTTAATCTCTGTCAAACTGATTTAGCTGAATAGAATCTATCAAAGTATAGTCATAATTTCCTAAGCGTGCTTGGGGCTCTGCAGATGTGCAAAGAAATACCATATGGAAGTGGCTTTCTTCATGGCACAAGTGGTATGGTTTTGTGTGTTGTGGTGTGTCTGTTGGCCTTGTTGGCAATTCAGCACCCTGGGAAAGGCATTGCTTTCAAACATGAGTAATTGATGAATTGTATGTAATATGCAAATGTGAATGCATAAATCTCCTGAATGACAGCTTAATTTATGTGAGCTTTTAAGAATGTGGTATTAGATTTTAATTAAGTATCTTCAAAAGCACTCTGACTTATTCAGGTTTTTGGCTGCTGTCTTTGGAAAGAAGTGGGTGAAGGTTTAAATCATAATTTTACACACATTATTCACATTTTTGTACTAAATGGTCATTTTTTCATAGAAAAACCAAGATAATTTAAAGTAGACAGGCGTTTGTCCTTAATTTTAAAAACACTGCTTTTATATGACAGTGATTACAGTTCATCTTATATGATAGATACAGGAAAGGATACGTGATCTGAAAATTAATGTCTTAAACTTCAAATGTAACCTTTGAGCATATTTCAGATACTACCATATATTTTGCTATGCCAAATTAAATAATGACAACTGCAGATGAAATTTCTTAGCACATATTGTTGGGATGTTAATACAGCATATGGCTTTCAAAGTGAAATTATCTTAAAAGTAACTAAAAGAGTTGATAGATATACAGCTCTCTCTGGCCACTTTATTCTTAGATAGGAAGTATGTATGCATGTAGCTCTGCATGTGTATTTCTGTGTGTGTGTAGTTTTAACCTATATTTAATAATAGCATTTCAAACCTTACATAATATACAGATTAGGAAAAAAGACGTTAATTAAAAATTATAAAATTTGCAAAACATTTTCCTCTTTAATCTTTCTATGCAATCAGGTAATTAATTAAAAAAATATGAATTTAATAGATCCACTTAAAGTTTGCTATAAATGCTGCTAATTCTTGACAAATATATTCCAAGAGAAACACTGAATGACCTCACGGATATATGGAGTCTAAAAAGTTGAACTCATAGAAGTAGAAAGTAGAATAGTGATTGCCAGAGAATGGGGAGGGCAGGCGAAAGGGGACTGGAGAGAGATTAGTCAATGGGTACAAACCTACAGTTAGATAGGAAGGATAAGTTCTGGTGTTCTATTGCATAGTAGGATGACCAGAGTTAACAGTAATGCATTATATGTTTCAAAATACCTAGATAGTCTCATCACAAAGAAATTATAAATGTTTAAGGTGATAAATATGCTAATTACTGTTATATGATCATTACACTATGTATATACATGTATTGAAACATCATATTGTATCCCATAAATATGTACAATTACTATGTCAATTATAAATCTAAAAAATCTTTCAACTGATTTATAGTTTAGAGTAAATCACATTGCCTATAAGTGATAAATATATAAAAAACCTCTTGATCAGTAACGAATTATGCCTACCTTTTAACTGTTTTTCCCACATATTTATTTTCTCTTAATTGATATTTAAGAGCTTAATTTTTGGCTACAGCAAAAATTAAGCTATACTTTTTTACTTGAATGTGTTTCTCCTCTGACGTATCACTGTAGTGGTTAATTGCACAAACTTTGAAATTATGCTTCATAGCTCTTAAATGCCAGCTCTGATACTACCTGGTATGTGACCTTGGGCAGAGCAATTAACTGTGTCTGAGTTTCTGGATTGTTGTTAGAATTACATGACTTAATACAAAGCACTTAGAAGAGTGCCTTGCACCTGGTGAGCCCTATGCAATTTATGGTTATTATTTATCTCCACTGTTCCCACCATGCCCTCATTCTTCCCTGGCAGGCCTGTTTCCTTGTTGACTGGCCCCAAGACAATTTAATTACCATTTTCATGATTTTGTCTGGAATGTGTCTTCCATGTATACTCTCCCTGTGCAGGTTCTATTCAATTTTGAGACCTAAGGGTTCCTTTTTTTCTATGAAGTCATCATTGACTCCTTCCTCTCAACTAGCTCCATTTTTTGTTTGTTTTCTTCTATCATAGCATTTGTTGTTTGATCATTTACATATATATTTTTGTTTATACCAAGCTTACAACTGTGAAACTTGTAATCCACTTACTTAGTTTCTGTCAAGTATGTTGACTTGAAAATTACATCTAGTGTGAAGTTCCAGCTTCCTTTACCTGATTTGCCTTTGTCTAGTTTTGGTATATCACAGAGATACAGGATGTTTCAACCTCCAAGAGAGATGGCCATGCACAATTCTCCTGTTCAGACTCCTGCTATTCTGGTTCTCTTACGGTTGAGACTGTTTTTTTTCCACTCTGAGGAGGGGCTTTTTTGTTTATTAGAAATTAAAGATTGAAAAGTCATTTGTCTCATGGTGAATAATAAACTCATACAATATAATATATATAGTCAGACAAATAAGGGCTACAGTTCTGGCCCTGCTGTCTGGCTTTCAGCTAGTTAGCCTCTCTGAGGCTTAACTTCTCACCTTAAAATAGGGATAGTAGTACCAATTTCATGGAACTATTTAGAGAATTAAGTTGACGTGAACCTTAGCATAGGGCTAGACATATACTATGGGTTAATTTATTAGTATTTTTCTTCCCATTAATCATCTAGCAACAGTCACAAGACTTATAATAATGGGCTATGTTATGGGATCAAAGCTATTTCTTAACCGAAATGTTAAACACAATGCCAGTGAAGAGTTTGTCCAGGAGCAGTGTGAGACTAAGTTTTCCTATTTCTTCTCTAAAGGGACCAGAATGTATAGACACCAATTTTAACATATACTATTATTTTTTAAAGTAGAGATCAGTATGCATCTGTTCTGTACTTTTAAAATCAGAACACAGAAGCTAGCTAAACATAGACACTTATGTTGCCCCAACTTTCACAGAGGAAGCCAAACTATTCAACTAAGGGCACATTGGAATTGTACTCACTTTAAATGTAATCACTTTGGTTGTAGTCATTTCAACTCTAGCAAAAGTCTATTATATATTATTTCCTGTTCAATTTTGTGAAACCGGTATAACATTTTCTGTAATCTAAGTCAACTTACATTTGTGTATAGGGTGCTATTCCAGGAATGGTGGTAGGCTTAAAGATGAAATTGGTAAGCCCCACATAGCCCTGGCCATGTGTACCTAATGTGGTGAGGAGATCTTCCAGAGCATTTTGCACCAGCTATGTGGTCAGAAAATATTTATTTAACTTAACAATTCAATTATTAGTGGATAGAGCTTCTTTGCAGTGTATGTCAACACGTAAGACTGTTACTTATACTCACTTTTCAAGATAATCCTTTCATAAATTATAGTCTCATATTGCAAAATACTTGACGAGATTTTAGTTTAAACAACTTTTCTTTTACTTCATTAGATACATCTTAGTGACAAATACTTTATAAAAGTAATACAGTGTTTAATTAGTAAATGGTCTTTTAATTGCAACCATTCTTGCCATCAGCATATAAATTGGAAAAATAAATGTTGAACTTATTATAAAAGAAAAGTCCAAAAATATTTCTCCACAAAGTAAAAGTTGCAAAATATTTTCAAATTATAACCACTTCTCTGTACAAATAACACAGGAGTTTAGAGTCTAGCAGATGTGCTTTTGAGTTCTTATACTAGCTCTGTGATATTAGCTGTGTTATCTAATCTCTGTGAGCCTTAGTTTTCTAATCTGTAAATTGGGGACAATAATGTGTACTTGCAAAGTTTTGGTAGGTATTTTACTTATTATATCTATATCTTTATCATTCATCTATCACACTTTCTAGATCACACTTTATATTTCAATGCTTCCATTTACTGTTGCTTCTACACAATCAAATTCAGCTCAGATAATTTTATATATGCATCTTTTTTGATAGTTAAGATGGGATAAATGAAATATAAGAAGAAATATTTAAAAGGATTATAGTCATTGTTATGGAAAGAACCATGGATTGGAAATCAGTAAATGTGGGTTGCAATCATGGCTTTTCCCTAGCAAACTGTGTGATCACAGATATAGGCAAGTCATTTCATGCCATTGGACTTTTGCTTCCCTATCTATACAAAGAAGAATTTTCACTAACACTTCTCTATGGTTTCACTCAGCTTTAACATTCTTGGATTATTTATATTCTTTGGCTCGTGAGATAACATAGCATAGTGATCATTCCACAATGCATGCATGTATTGAAGCATCATCTTGTGCCCCATAAATATATACAATTGTTATTTGTCAATTAAAAATAAAATAAAACTTTAAAAGTATTTAACAAGGATTGAAATCATTAAGAAATCAGCATGGTAATAACAATACATACTTTATAGTGTTGTTGAAAGTATTAAATGAGTCAATATATATAAAAAATTTAGAAAAATGCTTGGTACATAGTAAGTATTCAGTAACCACTACATATAATTATTACCTAAAGGTACAGAAGTGTGACTAACAAAATATGACCCTCTTATTTCAACTCCTGATGATGCAAGCACATATCTATAAGGCAGTCAGTCAGTGGTTATAGCCAATAATCCAGCATGATACTTTATTCATCTATTCCCATACTGAGATCTTATTTTGAATCTGCATAGAATTGAATGGTCTTAATTTACACTAATGTTATGTTTTCCTGTAATTTTAGGTATGTTCATAAGTTTATATCTTTATTTCCAAAGTATTTGAAGATAAGATTCATATCTCATATTTCCTATTGCACCTCATTCAGATCACCTGAGATTGGACTTTGTATTAGTAGATGGTCATAAATAATTGATTGCTGACATAGATTTTAATTCTTCCCTAGATAGATGCATTTAAAAAAATCCCCAAAGTTCTCATTTTTAAGTTTAATAAAACCTCAGGCATGTATTTATGGAAGAATGTTAACTGAATATGTTAAGCAAATAACAATATCACATAATATGGAATAATGTAAATTATATATTTTCTCTATTATACAACATAACTATAATAATATACTGTATACCTGAAAATTGCTAAGAGAGATTTTACATGTTCTTGCCTCAAAAAATGTACGTGAGGTAATGCGTATGTTAATTAGCTTGACTTAGCCATTTCACAATGTAAACATACATCAAAATATCATGTTGTACACCATAAACATATACAATGTTTTACTTGTCAATTAAATAAATAAAAAGATTATAAATGATCTCACTTCATAAATTACATTTTAGTCTAAACTGCGTTCACTGTTACTTTTCTAACTGAATTTTTTTTAAGTCATATGTCCTCGTGTATTATCTTCCTAGTTGTATAGTTCTCATTATTGTGCACTAAAATTGGAAAAATACTGTCTTGTTGGTAGAAGAAGAAAATTACTCTGGATAAAATTTGGAATTTATTGTTTGTAATTATTTAGAATGTCTACCTAGTATGATTTACATGAGGACTTAAAATAAATAGACAAGAAAATTACTAGAAAATAGCGTCTTTGAACAAGGAAATTTGCTCTGTCATTAACGTTTACTTAAGAAAAAGCTATGTAATCAAAGCCAGGAAGTCACAGTATACTTTGGAAGGGATGTTAAACTCTTTTTGTCTGCCACTATTTGGACATAGTTGCATCCATGTGCCTTTTTATTCACTTTTTAATTTATTTTAGGGCCATATGTTGTAATTAGAGCACCCACATTATGTACCACCCACATCATATAGGTTATAAAATGGAGACAAACTATTCTTTATTTTTTTCTTCCTAATCAGACAAAACAGCAAATATAGATATCTCCTTTTTGCCTTTTTGTGTGAACATACAACTCATTGTAAGCAAAGTTTTGCATGTCTCATTGTGAAAACAAATTGAGCTCAGGTTAATTTTGCAGAATATCATAGAAAAGAAAGAGGGTAAACTTCCACTACTGATCCTTGTGCTGGAGGCAGTTGTAGATCTTAGAGCTATGTGTTATCACTGGCATCATAATCTGGAAGCAAAAGAGGAGATGGCTCTAAGAAATAGAAATGGACAGTCAGTCTGACTGTATCTGAATAATAATGCCAAGATATGTAATGATGGAATATAGCAACTGCCTTTGGCCACATTTGTTCAATTCTAGAAAAATCGATCTTAATCCAGAGACGTGCTTCCCTTTGAGTTATCTGGGTTTGAGATGGCTGTGTGTTGGTTATATCATATGATGTTTTTCTGTGGCTTAAAATTCACCTTTCTTTATTCGATAAGTCTGGGGTAAGACCTAGGTGGTTATAATTTTTAAAAGCTCTACAGGTAACTCTGATGTATAGATTGAGAATTATCAGGTTAACCTTCTCTGTGATAAAAGTTGTCTCAATTTTCCATTAAATTCAGGATGAAGCTGCTTTCTCATCGAGAGGCTACTAATTTATTAAACAATGTCATGCTGTAAACATTAGAATATTTACATTGGTGGACTTTTTGGGTAGAGAGTTATATGCTGTAAACATTAGAATATTTACATTGGTGGACTTTTTGGGTAGAGAGTTATAGCCCATTTCTTGTACAAGTAGGCAGTTCCTTTCAGTGGAGGCATGAGTATGAGTATAGATTTGGAGAATTAGAGTTTGGAACCATTAGCCAAATGACAACATAAAATACATAAAATCAGCCTAATTGTCAGAAATAATTTCCAAGTAGAAGAAATTGAGTTTTATAACATATGTTATGCACTCAGTAAAGAGAAATCCTGAGAATAGTTCTACAAGAAAATAAAACTATAGCCTAAAATATGAAAAATTCAGTCAGTCTGTCTTCTTGCTACCTGCTGTACACAATGCTTTTACTCCAGATGTTTCAGTCTCATGGACATACATTGCACAGGACACACTTCTTAACAGAATGGTCGAAGTTTTCATTACTCACATAGGTATTTGGTTGCAACACAGTTGCCACCTCACAACATTAAACCTGTGCAGGAAGGGGAGTTTTGAAATACAAGGACCTCTAATTTTATTCAACAAAATGTTTGCTTCTATATGAAAAGAGAAACAAACCTTTATTTTGGCAGCAAATGTTTCCAAAGGAAGCAAATGTTTTAGTGACTGTGGCCAACATAAATGTTTTCTTTTAGGCAGTTAAGGCAGACAAATATTTTCGTAGCATTTTCAGAATGTTTCCACCCTTTATTTTCACAGAGAGAGTCTCTCTCCTTCCCACCCATCACCCTATGGAAATATTTTCAGAACGTATTTTGACCATGAAAACAACGAAAACATTTTGCATGTGTTGTCTTTATAAGAGTTAAAAGGATGTTCTCAATGTTTAAGAAAAAGAAAACAAGATGGCAGTCAGGATGCGACAATTGAAAGAATACTAAAAGCAGCAAAACTGAGTTCTAGCTTTTACTCTGATACTTACCTGCTAGGTGACCATTAACTGAACAACTCACCTTTTTGGCTTTCAGTATTAATCAGCAAGATGAGGGAGTGCCATTAAATGTTACCCAATCTACATTTTTGCATTTTCTTTTCATAAAATGATAGTCATATAATTAATACATGTGCCTTTTAACATGAACATACCCTATCTATATTTTTGTAAATTTTATTGTGGTAAAAACACTTAACATGAGACTTATCCTCTTAACAATTTTTGATTATATGAGTTTGACTATTTTAGATAACTCATGTATGTGGAATCCTGAAGTATTTGTCCATCTGTGACTGCTTTATTTCATTTAGCATATCCTCACAGTTCATTCCTGTTGTCACATATTACAGATCAAAAACAACCCATATCATATTTTTAGTTTTTCTAATGGCAAATTCTTCTACATCTGTGTTTTGTTTTAGGAATAGAATCAAACTAATAAAATACACATAGTATTCTAAAACCTGGATAAAGTCTTGCCAGCTGTGTGTACTGATCTCCTAGCAGCTATAGATGAATTCAGCCTTTTCCCACTACAACACAATTACCTCTAAAACCAGTCCAAAATATTTCCTTCTTTGCCTCAGCTTCCCAGATAGAACAAGTAAAACTACTTGAATCTATTTTGAGTTCATTTTCTATTTAAACTTTTTTGTAGATTTAGGAGGTGCATGTGCAATTTTGTTACAAAGTTATATTGCGTGATGCTCAGGTTAGAGATACAAATGATCCTGTCACCCAGGTAGTGAGCATAGTATCCAAGTTAGTTTTTCCAGCCTTGGCTCTTTCCTCCCTCTCCCCTCTAGTAGTTCCCAGTGTCTATTGTTGCCATCTTCATGTCTGTGAGTACCTGATATTTAGCTCCCACTTATAAGTGAGAACTTGCAGTATTTTGATTTTCTGTCCCTGTATTAATTCACTTAGGACAATGGCCTCCGGCTGCATCCATGTTGCTGCAAAGGAGATTATTACTTTCCTTTTTATGGCTGCATAGTATTTCATGGTGTATATGTACCACATTTTCTTTATTCAATCCACTGTTGACGATCACCTAAATTGATTTCACGTCTTAGCTATTGTGAATAGTGCTGTGATGAACATATGAGTGTACATGTCGTTTTGGTAGAATGATTTATTTTCTTTGGATATATACCAAGTAATAGGATTTCTGGGTCAGATGGTAGCTCTGTTTTAATTTCTTTGAGAAATCGCCAAACTGCTTTCCCCAGTTGCTGAGCTAACTTACATTCCCACCAACAGTTTATAAGTGTTCCCTTTTCTCTGTAGCCTTGCCAGCAAAAGTTTTTTTTTTTGTTTGTTTTTTTGTTTTTGTTTTTTTTTTTACTTTTTAATAATAGCCATTCTGACTGGAATAAGATGGCATCTCATTGTGGTTTTAATTTGCATTTTCAAGTTAAATTTGACAAATAAGAAAAAAGTGAATATAAACCTTAAATGAATCGTTAATAGTACTTTTTCACTATACCACCATTTGTGGTTCAGTACTATTAGGTTCCCTTTGGAGTTTTGAGTTTAACTCAAACAGTACTCATAAGAGGTTTAAGAAAAGCAAAATGCCATGCCCATTATGTACTATACCGGTGAAAGCAAAACGTTACAATTAAGTAAACTATAGCAATTTAATAGTTCAAGATTCTTAATTATAATACTACTACCATTAATAACTGCCAAATTATTACACAGGATTGTTAAAGACTATGTACCAGGCACTACTCTGAAGGCATATTTTCTCTCTCTCATGTATGTTTGTGTACATGCATGTGTGCATGTATACGTGAGTGTATGTATATCTTTATTACAGTTCTGCATGCTTCCAATTTACAGATTAGGAATATGATTCCTATAGACATTAAAAGACAGATGGTATATGTGAGCTGGTATAGCTGATAGATAATAGTTTCAAAATGTGGTCTGCCTGATAGTAAAATAATTTAAACTACTTATGTGTTTGTCACAAAACAGTGGCAGATAACAACTTTATAATAATAATAATAATAATACAATAGATGGGTGAAGGGTGTGAGCCAGACAGTTTCATCAATTCCTAGAGACCTTTTCACTTGGACGCTAGAATGAGAGTAGGATAGAAGCAATCTTGATTGCCCTGAAAAATGATCTGTCCAGAGCTAGGCTCCAAAGTCAAACTCTGGTCATAATTCTTGGAGATCTATTTGGTGCCTTATGACTTAGAAGGCCATAAGGTGCTCTCAGCCCATTAGTGTGTCCTAAATGGAGAGAGTGCTGGCCCTGCTCTGACCTGGCCATTGTTGATCTCTGCCTAGTTCTGAGTGGCAGTTAAACCCCTGTGATTGCAAGACAGAAAATAATTTAACAAAGTTACAGGAAGATGTAGCTGTGACATTTTATGTATATGGAACAACCCTTTAGCAAATGAAGGAAGGTTTCAGGGAACGGCTTTTAAAAACTTATTTGTTTTTAAGGACTGCTGTTGATTTATAATTGCTTCTAAATGAGACGTTTTCCTTTCTGGGTCAACGTTTAGAACTCACTAATAGATAATGAGTGCCTACTATAAGCCCAGCCCAGCACTCTTTTTTCTCAGCATCAAAGGTGGATGTAAGTAAGTGTAAAGATAAGGGCTTACTCAAAGAAATTGAAATACAGTTGGGAAAAAGAAAGATTAATTAAATTTTTAAATATGGGAGTTGCATGAGAATATCCAATAAGGATGTAAGAAATGCCACAATGTGGATGAGTGCAATGAGCAAATAAAATGTCTAACTTCAGAGCTATGATTGGACACCTAACTCCTAACCTTGAAATCTCATCAATATATTTAATCTTGTATTTTTTTGGTAGAAACTATTATGCATAATTCTTTTCCACCACTGAGTTAACAAGTGGTACCTTAGTCTTCTTTCATGTCATCTTGTCTTTTTCAGAGACTCTTGTTTTATGTCAATGACATGAAACTTAATAACCAAAATTATCAATTGTAATAATGCACCAGTATTTACAGATATGAGTACCATATAAATATTCAAAATGGGCATTGCCCAATAGAAATATAATGTGGGTCACAAATGTTACACGTAATTTCAATATTTCTAGTGGCCGCATTTAAAAAGTAAAAAGAAACAGGTGAAATTAATTTTAACAAGTTTTGTTTAATCCAGTATAGCCAAAATATCATTGCAAAACATAATAACATAAAATATTACTGAGATAGTATGCATTATTTTCATTTATTTATTTATTTATTTATTTATTTTGGAGACCGAGTCTCGCTGTCACCCAGGCAGGAGTGCAGTGGTGCAATCTCGGCTCTCTGCACCCTCTGCCTACCGGGTTCAAGTGATTCTCCTACCTCAGCCTCCCGAGTAGCTAGGACTACAGGCGCCCGCCACCACGCCTGGCTAATTTTTTTTTTTTTTAGTACAGACGGTGTTTCACCATATTGACCAGGTTGGTCTTGAGCTCCTGACCTTCTGATCCACCCGCCTCGGCCTGCCAAAGTGCTGTGCTGGGATTACAGGCATAAGCCACTGCTCCCTGCCTTTTTTTTTTTTTTCCCTAAGACTTCAAAATCCAGTGTATTTTACAATTGCTCATCACAATTTAGATTCACCACATTTCAAGTGCTCAATAGTCACATGAGGCTAATGGTTACCCTATTGGGCAGCAAAACTGTGGACTCAAACAGGCAAATACGAATTCAAGCTATGTGGCCTGACACAGTGGCTCAAGTCTGTAATACCAACACTTTGAGAGGCCAAGGCAGGAAGATCACTCGGGGCCAGTAGTTCAAGACCAGCCTAGGCAACATAGTGAGATCCCATCTCTAAAAAAGAAAATACAAAAATTAGCCTGGTGTGGTGGTCCATGACTGTAATCTTAGCTACTTGGGAGACTAAGGAAGAAGGATGAATCCCTCGAGTCAGCCCAAGAGTTTGAGGCTGCATTGAGCTATGATTGCTCATACCACTGCACTGTAGCTTTGGAAAAAAAAAAAAAAAAATTCAAGTTCAAGCTGTGACCTTGTGCAAGCTATTTAACCTGCCTTTGCTTCATGTTTCTTTTCTAAAAAATGGAACAATAGTACCTAAGATGTTACAATAGATACAATAATAGTACCTAAGATGTAAGTACTCTCATTGTTCCCTTTTTTAGAAAATGGAATGATTGAGGATTAAATTAAGTGATTATGTATAAAGGCTCAGAACAGTGTTTGGCACATAATAAGTGTGAAGTGCTTATTATCTTTACTTTACACTATGTAATATAAAACAAGGCATATTTTAATATATAGGTAAATTCCTATATTTTGTTTATAACTATTATTATCGTTGATTTTTAAAATGAAAAACAATTTGAATGAAAGAAGTGAATCATTTATCTAAATTAGAAATGTAATAAACTATTTCTTTATACATAAACCCATCCTCAGAAATGTAATAAACTAATTCTTTAATACATAAATCCATCCTCACTGAACAAGCAAATAAAATTAAGTGACCATAGATTTAGCATATGGCTGAAGAGTAATATTTGCAAATATTTTACATCACAAGTAGATGATTTATAAGAACATTGACAGTTATATTCCTGGCATAGATGCATTATTAGCACATTAATGTTTTGGAAAGGCATTCTGTTTCTGCACATCACGTTGTCTGCACCTTCCAATGTGAAAACATACTTGCTGTGAATCATTCCTCAGAATTGTTCTTGCTTAGGAAACCAGCAGTTACTGAGGAGTCATCTTTGACTTTATGTTTTCACTTTGGATTTTTAAATTTAAGTAAATCTTTCAAAGGATACTACTTGGCTTATAGTTATGAATTGCCATAAATTTTAATGAAATATCAAATTATGTAAAGATGACCTAAACCATTTTACTCATATGCCAGTATTTTCCCTTCAGTACTTGAATATTTAATTTTTGCCTGCCTGTTGAATAGCATTTCTCTCAAAAGTGTATGATCTTCCATTCTGATTTAAGTAAAATAAGTTTTGTCTTTGTTGCTCTTAATCTAGAATGTTTTGATTTACATATTACTTTAAAATATTGTTTCTGGTTATAGAAGCTGATTACTTCGCTGCTTTGTGTTTCTTTTACCCGTGTACTTGGAGACCTATAAAAATAATCAGCATTTTAAATATTTTCATCATATCAAAAGTTATATCTGGCAACATTGTACATTAGCTACCAACATATGCATGAGTACTTTACTTATTTGGATATTTCCTGCTCACGTTATATAAAAACACCTTTGGATTTGAAGCTGTCTACCTTAAATGGAAATAAGAAAATTGTTGCTTGAAGTGCAGCTGGTTTAGCATGCTATTCATTGACATTTCTGGACAGGTAACATACAGAAAGAGAATTCCTGATAATGTAGGAAGGTAAATGGCAGAACTGAGACTCCTAAGGGATGAGAGTTGCTATTGAGTTCCCATAAACCATTCCAATCATTCCAATTGGTATTCCCACCCACAACAGAAAAGACAGGAAAAACTGATCAGTATGGAGGCAAGTGAAAGATTCCATGGTATTATCACAAAAATCCTGTAATATTAAACCATAAGGCATAGAGGAGGTCTTTTAGCCTAATATCTCTAGCTTATAATTATAGAGAGATGGTATTCAGAGGGGTTAGATAATTTTCCCAAGATCACAGATATAATAATGTGACTCCCAAATCTATTGTAACACTCTCATGCATCTATGCTCATTTTCACAACTGCTAAATGTTAAGAAAAATGTCTTTCTACATGTTTTGGTACATAAACATGTTTTTCATAGTTAAATTTTGCCAAAACCAGATACATTGTCATGTCTTCCTTCATGATTTTTCATTGAAAATGTAATGGTTTTATCTTCAATTACATAAAAAAATGAAAATGACAAACTCAAAAAGAATTATTTGATTTAGAAAATATTACCACAATGCTTTCCTTTCAGACAATTATGTGCTGGTAAATGTTTAACAACAGCCTGGGGGTAGAGCGGGAAGGGGTGGGATGGAGCCGTGATAGGATTTGCTGATTTCTGTGGTGTGAATACTGCCACCATGGCCAATTTCAAGCGACCAACATGAGGTCCTCAATGTGAAGTTGGGAATTGATGCACACAGTTGGTGCTTGCAAGTGGGCACAAGCTGGTTTAGTCACATCACTGTTTTCAGAGCACAAACAACAAACTTGAGGTCCAATTTGGGATCTTTTTTTAAATCTCAGTTGAATCTTGATTTCCACTTTATATACATATATGTGCACTCATACATTTGACCCCTGAATTTTATGTTTTTGTCTACATTCTCTTTTAACCCAATATACACTGCTTTGGTAATCGATCACTATTTATTCACGTATTAAAGGCATTTGAATTATAACATCTAGTTCATAGGAGGATGTAAACCCTAACCTTAATCAGTGCATTTCAGGGAACAAGAGCAAAATGAAAGAGAAGGAATTTCCTAACAATTCATACATAGTGAGATTTGAGAAAAATCTCCATGCCTTTGCCTTTGACTTTAGGTTCTAAATAATATACTTCCCTAAGGAACATCCTCTGTCTATATCCCACACTCCTACTCACTCCTTCAAGAAGTAAAACTGTAAAAAACAATGTCGTTTAAAGTAGAATCTTGAAAAATAAACAGTAAGCTTCCAGTGTAATGTTTCAGAGGACAGAAAGATCTTGTATTCATTGCAATTTATCTGGACCACAATTTACTTAAGACTTTCTGTGATCCTCTTGAAGGTGATTAATCACCAATTTTAGAGCACCAACAATTGCACAATATTAATGTTTAATTAGCAAAAGGGAAGCACCTGGAGTGTGGAGGAAGTGACTCTAAGATTAGACTATATGCTTTCAGGTTATAACAAAAGACAAATTTAATGACCATACTATTTATCCTTAGGTAAAATATAGTTGATAAGTTGTTAGATAGCCTCAACTCAAGGAAAGTACAAAGAGTAAGTAACCTTTTGCATGCTTATTTCATTGCCGACGTTTTACCAATAAATACCAATGGGGCATATTTGTGAGCTTTCCTATCCTTCCAACACAAAAGCAGGCAGATTGTGCTTGAAATGATGAGACAGATCTATGACACCATCAGTTTGATGTGTCATGCTTTGCACTTGACATGTTGCTTCTCACCAAAATAAATTAATTTGTCTTCCCCCACCTAATTCTCTTCTTCATCAGTCTTCTTGTATTCAAATGGAAAAGATTATTCTAAATGCTTGCTTAACACCTTTCCTTTGCTGCCTCTTTTATATTCATAATTATCCTTTTACAAAAGTATAAAAAGAATTAAAATGATTATTCTTGGCAGGAGGCCCAAGGTGAAATCCTGTTGTATTTAATGTGTAAATTATAATGTGTGCAGTTTTGAAGAAGGGTTTTGGTGAAATGCTCATGAAACTGCTAAAATTTAAAGGAAACTGTCAAAGAGTTTACACTCTTTCGTAGCTAATATTAATTGAAAAACATCTCATAATATGTTATATCTGAAGGGTAAATGGATAGTTTAAGTTAAACACAGCCATTAACTTTCTGGAAGACAGGAAGATAAAGGATTACAATAGCCTCTCAGCAAGAGTTTAGGAAAATGCAAAACCCCTTCCTTTCCTCAGTTACTTTGCAGCGTATTTGAAATGATTAATTTTCCTGTGAAAATTAAGATAATTAAAGAATTGAGAATTAAGGAGAAACTGTGTTACCTGGCTGACCTTGCTAACAACTGACCTTGCTTCCCCACTTTTCCAACTGAACTTGTGTATGGCTTTTCTGACCAAATGCATTTGAAGCAAATACAATCCTTTCATCTAAATAGAAAACTAAAGTTAAACATTTTTTAGTTTTTATATCCTGCCAATTTTCAAAAAATCTCCCTTTCTAAATTTAGATTGTAAAAATATTCAGTGTGCTTGTCTCCTGTTGTACTAATTAACAGGTGGTAACCCTGCCACCTGTTAATTTTGGTATTTTAAACCAGGTAAAGTGGGGTTGATGAAAAAAAATCAGTATATTTGGATCTTATTTCTACGTCCAAAACTCCAGAGAAAACTCACAAAAGTGCTTACAATAGCTCAGTACAAAGTATCCTTCCTTCCTTCCTTCCTTCCTTCCTTCCTTCCTTCCTTCCTTCCTTCCTTCCTTCCTTCTTTCCTTCCTTCCTTTGTACCAAGAACTATGTTAGACACAATCAAGGAATACTTACACGATAAGATACAATCCCTACTAACAATAAACTTAAGAGTCTAGACAAGTAGCTATATTTAATTTAATTTAATTTAATGTTTTACAACAAGCAGAGTGGGACGAACTTCTCACTTTACCATGGTGCTGACATTAAATAATTTAAATTGATAAAATGCCTAAAAGGATGAAAGTACTGTGCACCTGCAGGAAATGCCTGGAGCTGGAAAGGGTGTTAGTGTGAAGGTTATCACAAGTTCTCTCATGAAGTGGAGGTTTCATTGTTTAGTCTATCTACCCCATTGATGAACTTCAATGGCCAAAAATATTTTAGAACTTTAAATCTTCAGAGGTTTTCACCTTGAGAAATATTATTTGTTCTGCAAAAAGAGAAACCATCAACAGTTTTTTTTTTTTTTTTTTTCTACTGAAGATTGGCTTTTAAATTCTACTTAATAGGAACATGTTCATTGAATTTGTCTTAGAAAAAGTCTTCACTGATGACTACTTTTCATTTCAGGATATAAAGGTGTATTTTTATCTCCTCTTGCCTTCAGGGCATGTTATTTAATAGCGTATTTGTGATCTTCTAGCCTGTTGTGCCAAAAAATAGCATACCCTCAAAGCAGAAAATAGATAATTCCCAGAAGGAGAAAGTCCAAAGACAACAAATACATACACCGAGCTTGTCCAACCCACAGCCCGGGGGCCACATGTGGCCAGGACAGCTTTGAAAGTGATCCAACACAAATTCGTACACTTTCTTAAAGCATTATGATATTTATTTTATTTTATTTTTTTTAACTCATCAGCAATCGTTAGTGTTAGTGTATTTTATTTGTAGCCCAAGTCAATTCTTACAAGTGGCTGAGGGAAACCAAAAGATTGGACACCCCTGACATACACTAGGGGATTCTGTCGCAGAAGTTATTTTCTAAAACAGGAATTATAGTAATACTAATAAGAGCAATGGTCTAAAGTCATGGTACAAAATAAAAGCAAAAACACACAATATATACATAATCTCATTTCTCATTTATAAATACAATCCCCTCATGTAAATTTCAAAGAGGTTTTAATATGTTTTCTATTCTCTTTCCTTACCCATATTTGAGGATAAATGTTGTGGTTTTAGGCATTAAACTGTGAATGTAAGTGTGTTCTACACAGTGAACACATTTACTGACAGTAACAATATGGTTTTACAGTTTGAGCTGTGTCAGGGCATTTTTCTAACCCTGAACAGAACTGATCGCTAAACTGTGGGTTTAGTCATCAGGACAATACCCATCCTATCCTTATAGGCCTGTACATCTGAACAGGATTTGAATCTAAAGTTAACTAATGTATAAACTACTGGAATTTGATTTCATGCGTATTTTTGTATTAGAAGTCAGCTTTTAGTTACTTGGAATACATTGCCCTTTTTGCAACATTGTCTTGTTGCTAGGTAGGAACTATATATTCAAATTATCATTAATAGTATCAAAGGGACTCTCGCATTACATGGAGATCCACAATGGTCATGGCCACTGTTGATTTCATTTAGCTTCAGAAAATTGCAAAACATTCCATGGTGAGTCAAAAGTACTCATAATGGGATGTAAAAAAGCAGAATCTTAAATAAGCAAATGATATTGTTTTATTCTTTCTATGTTTAAACAAAAGATATGTTAGAGGTCTGGGGGGAAATATAATTTTAGGAAAAGGTTCTCTTTTATAGAAAGGGTTTATTTATATTGAGTCACTGGAAGCTAGAAGGAAATAGGAAAATAATCTTTGTCAGCTGTTGGATCTTGGTAGGTTTATTTACTTAAAATAGTGAGAGAAAAGGAGATTTTAACAAATTGGGTAACTGAAAGTGATACTGCTGTTGACTAGGAAAAGGTAAAAAAGGGGAAAATATAACTTCAGAGACATCCCTATAAAAACATTATCAAAGTAATTGTAGAGTGCTAGCACTACTATATCAGATGACTATTCATTTAAATTGGAAAATTTTTGCTCAAAGATGTTGAGGAAAAAAAAAATGTTGGTTGTTTCTTTTTTTCCTTTTGTACATTATTACATTATGAAGAATTTTAGAGAGAGGAGCTGTCAATTCCTCAGAATTCTTTGAGTCAAATCATTTTGGTACCAAATAGCAGATGAAACTAAAGCATAGAGAGGTAGAGTTTCTCAGGGTCACAAACCGAATCAATGGCATAGGTAAATTCAAGCACTGTTTTTGAGTCCACAGTTTATTTCTGGTTTGTTGTATTGTGCTACCTCCTGGAAACTATAATTTAGAAAGAAAAATGACTTTTTAGGTATATTAGTCTGTATCCAGTTTCCTGGAATGAATTGTCTTAAGAGATACTTGTGATATTTGAATCTACCCAAATTTACCTGACTTCAAGTTTGAAGTGAGGGAGGGAAAAAAATAGATCTTATTTATTTATTTATTTTAAAATTTCCATAAAATACACAAAACATAAAATGTAACATCTTAACTATTTTTAAGTGTATCGTTCATTTGTGTTAACAATATTCACCTGGAAATTTTCTTCTTATGATATCTAATTGCTCAGGAGCATTTCCACTGCCATGGCAACTTTGAAGATCTTCATGAGTGTTTATTAAAGTCTAGCAATTTATCCATAATAATACCGTAAAGAACGACAAAGAAAATTATGATTTACTTCTCTATTTCCCAGTCAACTGCTATGATCTATTCTGTCCTTGATGAAAATCGTCTTTATTAGTTTGAAAAAGGAAAGAGGTGTGGGGCAAAGATTTTGGGGGGAGAAATGCCTTACAAATGTTTTCCTGTCAAAGTAAGGAATGGGGAAGGGAAAACAATGAGAAACAAATCTGCATATAAACATGAAAATACATTGCAGTTATATTAAGAATAATTACAGTTGTGAAATTAAAATGCAAAGCTTGAACTCCTTAATCCTGCCTTAGAAGTAAGGACATCTCAAGATGTAAATTAAGTGTGTGTTATAGATGTAGGAGATAGTTGAGAGAGTTGGTAGTTCTAGTATTCAGGTGAGGGAAGATTTGCAATTCATAAACTTCATGATGTATCCCTCTAGATTTTTTTTTCTTTGACATTCAAAATGATTTCAGTGGAAAATGTAAATCTATTAATAACTGCAAACATAGCAATAATACTGTCTTATAATTGTATATAACTTTTAAAGAACTGTGGTAAAATACATATAACATAAAATGTATCTTCTTAACTATTTTTAATTGTACAGCTCGGTAGTGTTAACTATATTCACATTGTTGTGCAACAGACCACGGGAACTTTTTCATCTTGCAAAAGTGAAATTCTATACTCATTGAACAACAGCTCCCCATCTTCCCCTCTTTTCAACTCTTGGCAACTACATTCTTACTTTTTGTTTCCACGAATTTGACTACTTTAGATATTTCATGTAAGTGAAATCATACGGTATTTGTGTTGTTGTGACTTCACTATTTCACTTAGCATGATGTCCAAAAGTTTCGTCTATCTTGTAGCATGCATCAGGATTCCCTTCCTTTTTAAGTTGTTTAGCCCTTTTAACCTTGAAACCGGTATTCAGATATATTGACTAATTACACACATGTATCAGTTGGAGAAAATGCTATGGCATTATGCATAAACTGTGTGTTTTATTTATTTATTTTTCAATTTTCCATAGGACCAATCCTGCAACTTAATATAACTTAAAATAGAAATTAAAACAGACAGATAGAAAGTGAAACTATGAAGTATCTTTTGAAGTTAATGAATTGTCTGCATTTGACCTGAACTATAGCATGGTAATAATGATTGAATTAATAATTATTAAGTTTACATCTTTAATCCTAATGTGGTAAAAAAAACTTCTATAGTAGTGATGTGATTTGCCTGAGGTCACACAGCTCAATATGGCAAAACTAGTATATTAGATTTCTCTTGCTATACAACCAATTGTGATGGACAGCAACTGAAAATAGCACCCATTTATTATCTTGCAGTTCTTTATGTTAGAAGTCTGGATGGGCTTGACTGTGTTTTCTTCTAGAGTCTTACAAGGCTGAAATCAACGTGGTAGTGAGGCTGGGCTCATATTGGAAGCTCTGGGGGCAATAACTGGCTCAAAAGCTCATTGAAATTTTTGGCAGAATTTAATTCATTATGATTGTAGGGCTTATATTGCTGTTTCCTTACTGGCTGTCAGGACAGGGCTACGTTTGGCTTACTGAAGTCATTTGCATTCCTTGTTGTGGCCCCTTCCATCTTCAAACCAGTAGTGGTATGTTCTTTGTTTTTCTTTCCACTTTATTTATTTATTATTTTTGAGACAGTATTTTGCTCTCTCACCCAGGCTGGAGTGCAGTGGCACGATCATAGCTCATTGCCACCTCAAACTCCTAGGTTCAAGTGATCCTTCTGCCTCAGTCTCCTGAGTAGCAAGGACTACAGGTGTGTGCCATGATGCTCAGCTAATGTTTTAATTTTTTGTAGAGATGGCTGTCTTGCTACGTTGCGCAGGCTGGTCTCAAACTCCTGGCCTCAAGTGATCCTCCTGCTTCAGCCTCCCAAAGTGCTGGGATTACAGGCATGAACCACCAGACCTGGCTCTCCTCTCCACTTTCAAAGGGCTCACATGATTAGATTGGCTCACCTGGATAACCTCATTTTTTATTAACTCAGAGTCAACTGATTCATTATTTTAATCACATTGGCAGAATTTCTTTTGCTGTATAATGTAACGTAATCTTGGGCATGATAGCTCATGATAGTCACAATTCTATTAAGTAGGGCTGGAAATCTTGTCATGGAGACAATTTTGGAATTCTACCTACTGCAACTGGGATTAGAACTCAGATTTCACTTTAAGTGCTTTCCACTGCACTACCTTGAATATCTACGATTGTTCAAGGTACTTTTATTTTAAGATTAGTTGCTAATATTTATCCATGAAGAGCAAAAGTTTAAAAGGAGTTTAAGTCAGCAATGAAACTAGCTTCTGAGTTTATTGATTGAATGTGTGCTTCCAGACTGTATCACTATCCATAGAGACTAATGCAGGCAGGTTAATAGTGATCAGCTTTCTGATGGCCTTGCTCAAGTTCCTAAGATATACTAAATTGTAATATTAACACCATGCTGCTGCATTTTCTGATTGCCATTCAAACTTGAAATGCTAACTGTTGAGGTTATCATGGAATTATAGACTGACAATATTACAGTCTACAGGCTGATGGTTACTGATGAGACTTCATTTATGGGCATGGAAAACATTATTTTGGCTAGTTGCAATAGTATCCTTCTTGCTGGTATTAACATGTCCTTTGCAATAACCATTAAAGAAAGTCTATTTGATGACACAAAGGAAAAGTCAGTGACCTTTAAAAAAAAAAAAAAACAGCGGCAGTTACAAAATTACACAGAAGCCTTCCCAAGGCAGTGGAGCTTAACAAAACATGGCCCCAGGAAACCTAATACCTTGAGATGTTTCTTCTGTGGTCAAATACTATGGTTAGCATGTAGTAAATTCACTAGTTTAGCTGGAGTGGCGGACTCATTTAAGTAGTAATTGGAGAAAAGGCAAGAAAGAAATATTGGAGCAGGTTACCAGACTACAGCATTTTGACTTTGTTTTGTATGCAGTCAGAAATATTGAAAGTTCTGGAGCAAAATATGACATAATGAAAGGGATATTTCATCAAAATTCATTGCAGTTTATTTAGAATGGATTAGAACACAGTGAAGCAACCTGGGATGAAGGCTTGAATGAGAGTGTCAGAAGTAAAAAAAAATGGAGAGAAGTGAAATATTGCAACACATATTATAACGGAACAAAAATACTGAAGACTCTAAATGAAAGGAGAGGACAAGGAGAGAAGTTTATAGTTTTGGCAACTGAGAGCATTCCTATATTTCTGACAGAACAGAAGAAGATTGGAAAGTGGGATCTGAGGGAAGAATATGCAGAATATAAGGCGCCAGTGGAATGTGTCCAAATGTGAATGTTAATTTCTTATCCATTAGTCAGAAGTTTTCCACAGTGATACTTTGTAAACTCAAGAATAACTTTGTTTTACAAATATTGTGTCTGACAGTGATATGATACACAATAGAAGGGGAAATATTTATTTAATTTGATTCACTCTAAGATTTACTAAGGTGCGGCTGGGCGAAGTGACTCTCGCCTGTAATCCCAGCATTTTGGGAGGCCAGGGAAGGCAGATCACTTGAGGCCAGGAGTTTGAGACCAGCCTGGCCAACATGGCAAAACTCCATCTCTACTATAAATACAAAAAATTAGTCGGGCGCGGTGGGACACGCCTATAGTCCCAGTTACTTGGGAGGCTGAGACACAAGAATCGCTTGAACCAGGGAGGCAGAGGTTGCAGTGGGCTGAGATTGCACCACTGCACTCCTGCCTGGGTGTCTCAAAAAAAAAAAAAAAAAAAAAAAAGATTTACTAAGGTGCATTGATCCTACTGAAGTTAACAGTACTTACACAAGTAGAAAGAGAAAAGGTTGCTAATAATTCAAGTCATACGCTAGCATTTATGTTATAAAATCGTTGTTAATTATATGAAGGTCTTTATCAGAATTCAGTGAATTTAGGACAAAAAGTAAACTTGTGTAAAGGTGCTAACACCAGATTTAGAGCACATTTCATTTAAATAGGGAACAGAGTCAAGTAAATGAAGTATAAAATAGCTTCACAGTTATACTTCCTATCAAGTGTGTAGTCAACCTATAAATTGTATATGCCATCAGATTTCTTTTGTTTTTGAAGGAAAAGAAACAGAAATTCAGTATCAGTGAGACAAAGAAGCATCACCATTCTAAAACACAGCTATAAATAATTCAATTTATTATAATTATAAGATTAATACATAAACATGGGTCATTCTACATGAGCCTTAACATTTTAACGCATAACCCATTGACAAGTGGAGGTTTTCCTTCATTCCCCTCAACAATCTTATGTTAATTTCCATAATTTGCCTGATACTAATGAAATGCTGGTGTTGATGCTCAATATATCTACGCTTAAGTTTGGGATATGCGTATAAGATCTGAAAAGGGTAGAAAATGCTAATAGAATCTAAATGATCTTCCCTCTGGTGTTTTTTTTAATTCTTTGTATTGATCACGCCTAAAGACATGATGAGCCATACTTTAAGTTCCCATGAACCAAGAGCTGATTGATGCCCAGTTTAACATAAGCACCATTTTATGAGAGTTACCATAGAGATCAGGTTCCAGTTATCAGCTTGAACAATTTAATATATGATTAATGTTAATTGCCCATTTTGCATGGATGACTTCTTCCTGGTTGCTGAATTGGTTGCTGCTGCCTTTGATCTAGTTGGAAATTCAATCCAGTGCAATAGTTAGGCAAGTGATCTGTTTGCCAGCACAGAAAAGATAGATTCAGGTTGCTGTGAGGTCAGAGTTTGTTTCTCTTCATAAACACTGGAAGGTCAGGTAGAGTTTAGCTACCACTGGCATCCTTGAAATGTTGTAATAAATGTCAGACCTAAGAGATTATTATTAATCCACACAGCAATTGGAAGTCTTACTGTTCTGGCAAAATAAAGAGATTCTTATTTAATATAACATGCACATCGAAACTCAGAGCAGCACTCTCATCGTCAGGTAAACAACACCTTCAAAGCTAATGTCATTTTTGGTTTTCTGGCTTCTAATGTACGCTAAACAGTGACCCATTCAGGGACCATCTCAAGGGATTTTAAATATCAGTGATAACTCTGAAAAGTAAATCCCAGGTCATTGGTAATGGCTTTCACTTCAGGAATTCAATTGCAGTGGTTTTTACAAGGTGCTGCTAATACCACCCTTAACTACCACTATATTCTCAGCAATTTTCACAGACTGTCCTGGGATGTTATAAATGTTTCTTTAAGAAGTAGGAAGACAAGCTTTCATTGAAGGGATGACATAACCTGTGATTCCTTATTAAATCAAGGACTGCTCATATGATTTATATTAAATATCTTTAAGGCTTATGACATCATTAATTAATTAACTGGATTTTTTCTTTGGAACAACAAAAATCACTCATCTTACTCAGTTGCTTACTCCTTGATTCATAAGTAGCTGATGACATGAAATAAAAATAAATTCAACAGTCAAATTGAATAATCTTAATGAACGATGTATGAGCTACTTTGTCTATTGCTCAACTTGGAATAGATATATCACAGAATGTATCTTATCTTATTGACACTAGAAGACCTGCTGAAATTCTATCTTAGGGAATTGCCAACTTTACAAATTTGTAAACTTCAAGATAATTCTCTGATGGTAATCCACTTCAACTGAAGAAATATGAAGTACTGTTAATATATATTTTAATTTGGTTTGTTCTTCAATCTCAGGAATCTGGGTGAGTATTTCATTTCTTCTAAAGAAGTTTACAAAATGAAGGGGAAATCATTTGAAGATAAATTATGTTAAAGGATGACCTGGGCCCAGAGAAATTATGATTATTTGGTGTAATGTCCCTTTAAATAACCTATAAATATTACACTTAATGTGAATTCTATAAAGTTGAATCTCTCCAAGTTTTAGCTGAGCTATTTAATAAGTTTGACTATTTTATGGGGTTGTTTGCCTTGTACCATAACAACTTTCCTTTACAGTGCACATGAGTGATATATTGGCAGAGCCCTTTGGATGGGAACTTTGTAAAAAGGTCTGTTTTATTTTACAGACTTCAAATAACCTTGTAATTAAACTGAAAACAAATAATTGCCAAGAAACAATTATCATTCAATTAAAGAGTAATTACATGGTTATTCGTGCCCTGTAAAATAAAGCATTACTAAGATCAGTAATGCAATCAACATTTTAGTAGAAGCAGGATGCTAAAATGATGGACCTTTCAACCTATGCTGATTAAATTGTCATCCAAATAACAGTTACCTAGTTAAACCACCACATGTTTATTTGCCTTGATTAATTTGTGAATATCTGCCTGATGCTAATACAGCTCTTAAAGATAAGAAGTATGGCAATATCATATATCAAGAAAGATCCTTCCCAACTTTTTACAGAGTCCTCCACAATCTTTCATCATGTTGTCAGGCTCGTGTTCTTTAAAATGAAATGCAAGAATGTCTAGGAATGTCTTACTATGGAGAATCAGTAGGTGTAATAGTCAGAATAAAGCTATCTTATATTTGTATGTAGGTATATTGACTATAAAGCACTTTCACAAACTTCATTCCAATTAATTTACTCTCTGAGCCCAAGTCTTTGTTCCAAAATTAAAAATAAAGAAATCTGAATGTGATATTTGATGACTGATAAATGTAAACAACTTTGGAAGCAGGTATCTCACAACCATACTCACTAAAGGGTCAATCAGAAATTTTAAATAACAGGGCAAACACACATCTCTATAACTAGATCACAAGCTCCTGAAAGGCAAAACCTGTTCTAGGTTCTCACAATATATCAATGAAAAAAATAAAACCAAAATCTTTGCCCTCGTTGAGGTTACATTTTACCCTCTGTGTCACTGATACCTAGCATTATACCACACACACGTTTAATAGGTACCTAGTGCATGTTTGTTTAGTAGACGACTGAATAAGTGATATCGTTACTGCATATGTGTGACTGCAGGGGCCTTTATTCCTTAAGCAGATCTTGAAGCTTGTAGGGCTTCTAAGTGAATAAGACAATGGGATCTATCCATAGCCTTCTTTACCGTTGTACACAGATTTGAGGTGATCATGTTTTGAAGCTGCTATAGTTATTGTGAAGCTCAATATTTAAAAAATATTATATTATGAATAAATGAAATTGGCACTCCGTTCTTGTGGTCAAAGAGACCAGAGTAATTGAAGGAATATTTGGAAACTGTACAAACAGTGAAAGATTGTTTCCTATGTATATTAATTAATTTAATTAATTTTTTGCTGGACCTTACTTTCTACTAGAAACCATGAGAATTGTTCAGGATACAGTAACAAACAAAATCAGACATATAAGCTGTCTTCATGGAGCTTAGATTCTAGTTGGGGAGACTCACAATTAATCAGACCAACAGCATAAAATTATGAACTGAGATGAAAGTTAGGATGGAGAATATGGTCCTCCTGGAGTTTATAACATGCGGAATAGATAGTACCAAGCCATTTGTGAAATAAACTGTGAAACCATTTGTTTTTCAAATCTTCACATTTAAGGTAGAACTACTAGACTAAGAGGCCTCTAATGCTTCCCAAGCCTGGGTCAGATTATTGGAAAAGAGTTGCTTCAGATAGAGAGAATTGACCCAGAAATTTGGAACAGAACTAGTTAAACCTTACGGCTTTCAAAGTGTACTGTTAACTGGTGGCAGTCATATGACTCATGACGTGGAAGTAGAGGGAGCATCAGGCTGCTTAGTTCTGGAGGCAGCCTGTCTGAAACTGTTCATGAGAATGAGATAGCACTGAGATGTTTACAGCGGAAAAATACAAAGAATAATCAGGTGTGTTTAAATAAAGTTAGTAGGCTTGAGTTCTGACAAATAGAAGGAAACAAAAAAGTATTTAGAAAGTATAAATTTGATGTTTATTCAATAACATAATGTGCCTTTCTCTGATGCTTGGATATACTCCGATGAACATTTTTCAGTGATATTGGGATCCTTTAGGACATTTGAAATACATAGGATATTTCTGCTTTCAGCATTCCTTAAAAGAGTCAGAAAGCCATAAAATAGGGCAAAGGTAAACACGTTAAAAAACTGAATTAAAGAAAATAAATTATGGCCCAGAATCAAGTAGAAAGAAGCAGAGGAGAGTCCATTTATAAAATTGAAACATTAAATGAGAAAAGCAGAATCTTTTGTGCTAGATTGATATATAATATTGATGTACAATGGAAGAAAATAACACTAGCACAGTGTATGAAAAATGAACTGGGTAATGATACCTCCGTGTAAGGTTGCTAGAAGTTGTTTTTCATTTAAAAGCAGAGTTTGTCTTACATTGATGGAGCATTTTGCTATTGCAAAGTTGATAGAGTGAGGTTGAACTTAAATTTCTTTGTAAACCAAAAGTCATTTTGGGGTATGTTCTCTATCTGAACCTCCTACATTTTTGCTGCTGAAGTTATTTAATATAGTATTTTGTAGTATTTTGTCAAAACTTGTATCATTCAGCTTTGTAAACTGCATTTCTACTAAAAGGCAACAGCAATATCTTAGGCAACATTAGAAAGTAATATTTGAAATATATTGGGTGACTCGAGAATAACTTGATCCTAATGTTCTATGACTTACAAGTCTCTTCATGTAGTGACAGCTTTAAAATGATATTTTCAGTACCCTAACTCTATTATGGTACAAGATGGAGGCAACAGATACTGACTGTTTATTTCATTATGTTATGAATTAGCATTTGCAATTACAGTTTCTGAACTGTTCATGGGTGAAGAATGTACAAATGCAATGGGTTAGGTTAATGTTATAAGTTTATCATCAACTCATTAGTTAAAAACACCAATCAATCCAAGAGAAAAGACAGCCTAGATTGCAAAGGTGGCAGGTTTTGTTAGTGTAGCCACTCCAAGAGAGAGAGAACTGCTTGTTATACAGCTTGGTTTAAAAACTACATAGGAAAACAAAACCTACTGAGGGTGGTAACCCTTTTTTCCTCATGGGCTCCCAGCAGCTGTGGAAATGCTAATAAACATCAGCTTTTATTCTGCATCTCTCAGCTCTTTACCATTCACCTCTGGCATGCTGGGCAGAGACTTAATCACTTCACATTCTATGTAATCTTAATTCTGTGAGTCACTATCTCAGATCTGAGAAGCATTTATTAATACTTCAGATCAAGTGTAGCTTTAAAAGCAGGGGTAACTCAGGGTTTCTCACACAACAGGTAAGCTGTGTTGCAAAGTGCTGGCCTGTAAATGGAATCTAAACTAAAATTGATGCCTTATGGCACTGATGTTTGCCATAACAATAGTGGGGAATTTAGTGGAAAGTAAAGAATAGGTCTCTTAGTAATCCACGAAAATAGTCTTTAATGTAAAATTCTATAACTTTTGGCAATTAAACAAGATTTAAAAGGTAAATGCTGCAAGTGATGGTATTCTCAAAAAGAGTACATTTTTAACCTTATCTATATTTGTCTGTTTTTCAACAGTTCAAGACCTGGCAGGCCCCCTAAGCGTTCTTTGGGAGTGTTGCAGGAAAATGCCCGCCTTCTACCCCATGCAGTCCCAGGCCTCTTATCGCCAGGACTTATCACTCCGACAGGTAATAAAATCCATCTGATGATCAGCCATGTCTCTTCGTACTGCCCAGCATTTGAAATAAACCAATATTGATCTAACTGCCTTGTCCTTCAGAGCTTTTGAAGTTCTATTAGAGGTTACATTATTGAATTTTTAAAGTGTTCATGAAAACAAGTTTTGTTACTTGAGCGACAAATCAAATGGATGTGATTTTAAAAATTGTCATATCCTTGCAGAAAATCCCTTTCAAGGCCTTATTGTTTGTATGTGTGTATATGTTTCTGTGCTAGGGACAGGAATGGAGGCACTGGCCAAAACAGCATCATCTTGAAACCTCCCATAGGGGGCAGCACTCCTGCATACTTAGGTCTCAGTAATATTCTTTTAGTTTCCAGGGGTTCTGGGAATCCATGCATGTTGTCCAAGTTATTACTCTAGGTTAAAAAGTAGACCTAAAATGCATCCTTGGTATAGGAGCCTTATGATTAGAGAAGAAGGTGCAGGTGGCCATTGTCCTGAACGATGTCTTAGTGTCTTTCATTGAACACTGTGAAAAACTAGTAAAATTCCAGTGTCATAAATTAGCATTGAACTTTGTTGAGTCTCTAAAAAAGTACATAAGAGTACACAAAAACATTTAAAAATAAGCTTAACATTTCTATAATTGAATCTTTAAAAATCATGAAAGCTATTATAACATAGAAAATGAATTTAATAACAATGATATCTTTATATACAAAGATATGAACATTTATAAAGCGTCTGTTGTGTTCTGGGTACTCATTTCTAGGCATTGTAAAAATATATGAGTAGTGGTCCTTGCCATACTAGAATTGGGGAGAAAGGAATGTAAATTAATAATTGCATTAAAGTGTGATAGAGGCCAAAATACAAGCACATACAAGGTTCTATAATATCGCATAAGTGGAAGCAGTTAAATCAATTTGGCAAGTTGGGTAATACTCAATAAGATGGAAACATTGGAGCTGTATTTTGTAGGCTGAGCATTGGACGGATGGGAATCAGTGGAAGAACATTCCAAGCAGATAGAAAAGTACAGATGGATGAGAAAAAGCCTAGCGTGTTATGGGGAGTAGTAGTTAAGTTGAAGAGACTGGAGCAGAGCTTTAAGGTAGAAGGCTTATAGGTGATGTGGTTGGAATAGAAAAGGAGGGAAAGGCCAGCTTTGTGAAACCAGTTTTTGATTTACCATGTTAAGCAATTTAAGTTTTTCCCTTTAAACCAGTGGTTTCCAGAGTGTCTTTCAGGACTTTCCTTACTGGCTGACATAGAAGTCAGGAAGTACTTCCATGCTCCACAATTCTACCTCAGTTAGAATTTTATATGTTCTCCTTCACATATGATTTTGTTTTATTTTATTCTTAAAGAAACTTCTGTAGGTAAAAGGAGCCCTTGCTAAGGAACTGAGTAAATGATCTGAAAACAGTTGCCTGGAGGGTAGATAGCAGTGAAGGTAATGAAATGAAAGAATATCAGTTGCTACTGTTCAAAGGAGAAATACTGAGGGCTTGAAGGCAAATTCAATAGAATGGAGAAAAGGTTCTGAGTGCTTCAGTAATTAGAGTTAATCACACTTGATAGTTGATTAAATGTAGAGGCTAAGGTGGTGGTCTAGGATGATTCGTGTCTAGCTTGGATGACAGGCTGGATGATGGTATAATTAACTCAGATCGAGAACTTGGGAAGACACTCAGGCTTTGAGGGGGAAGATAATGAATTTTCTACTTTAAATATTTATAAACAAATTCTGATATAAGAGAGTAGCCCTGTGCATATAAATGAAGATAGAAGGGATAACAGCATCTGAAATATATCTTGGTATTCAATGAATGACCATCTATTTCTTGCCTCCTGAAATACATTCCTAGAGCCTAGAAAGAGTACTACGTAAATAATCAAATCTGTGTCCTGGTTTTGTGGGAATGTACAGATGAAAGAAGAAAAGGATTTTAAAATTGCCTTGAAGCTAAATCATTTTGAGTAAACATTAGTAGGGTATTTGTTGAGGAAAAGCTCTAATAATATATTAAGTTCTTTTTATGTACTAGCCATGGGTGCCAAGTGTTTTATATACACTTCATTTAATCTTCATAGTAGCCTTATGGACAATGACTTCATTTTTAAAGTAAACAATCTATGGCTCAGCGAGTTTAAATTATTTGCTTAAGGTCACAAAGCAAGTGAGTGGCAGAACTGAGTTTCTGTTTTTAAATTTTATTTAGTTTAATTAATTTATTTTTGCTTGTACATGTTGTTTCATCACCCAGGTATTAAGCTCATTACCCAATAGTAATGTTTTCTGCTCCTCTCCCTCCTCCTGCCCCTTCTCAAGTAGACCCCAGAATCTGTTGTTCCTTTCTTTGTGTTCATAAATTCTTATCATTTAGCTCCCATTTATAAGTGAGAACATGTGGTATTTGGTTTTCTATTCCTGTATTAGTTTGCTAAGGATAATAGTCTTCAGCTCCATCCATGTTCCTACAAAAGACATGATCTCTTTTTTATGGCTGCATAGTATTCCAAGGTGTATATATACCACATTTTCTTTTTTCAATCTGTTGTTGATGGGCATTTAGGTTGATTCTGTGTCTTTGCTATCATGAATAGTGCTGAAATGAGCATTCACGTGCATGTTTATCATATAAGGATATGTTTTCCTCAGGGTATATATACCCAGTGACAGAATTGCTGGGTGGTAGTTCTGCTTTTAACTCTTTGGGGAATTGCCATACTGCTTTTGACAATGGTTGAACTAATTTACACTCCCACCAACAATGTATAAGTGTTCCCTTTTCTCTGCAAATTCATCAGCATGTTTTTTGACTTTTCAGTAATAGCCATTCTGATTGGTGAGAGATGGTATTTCATTGTGGTTTTGATTTACCACAAATCAAATGATCACAAAATCTAATGATACCACAAAATGTAATGATTAGTGATATTTAGCTTTTCTTCATATGCTTGTTGGCTGCATGTATGTCTCCTTTTGTAAAGTGTCTGCTAGTGTGCTTTGCCTTTTTTTTTTTTTTTTTTTTTTTTAGATGGAGTCTTGCTCTGTTGCCCAGGCTGGAGTGCAGTGGTGCAATCTTGGCTCACTGCAACCTCCACCTCCTGGGCTCACGCCATTCTCCTGCCTCAACCTCCTGAGTAGCTGGTACTACAAGCGCCTGCCACCATGCCTAGCTAATTTTTTGTATTTTTAGTGTAGACGGGGTTTCAGTGTGTTAGCCAAGATTGTCTCAATCTCCTGACCTCGTAATCTGCCCGCCTCAGCCTCCCGAAATGCTGGGATTACGGTTGTGAGCCACCGTGCCTGGCACTTTGCCCACATTTTAATGGGGTTGTTTTTCTCTGATAAATTTGTTCAAGTTTCTTATAGATGCTGGATACTAGACCTTTGTCAGGTGCATAGTTTGCAAATGTTTTTGTTTTTGTTTTTGTTTTTCATTGTGTAGGTTGTCTGTTCACTCTGTTGATAGTTTTCTTTTGCTGTCTTTAGTTCTATTTATGTGATTAATCACATCTGTTGATTTGAATATGTTGAACCAACCTCACATCCCAAGGATGAAGCCTACTTGATCTTGGTAGTTTATCTTTTTGATGTGCTTCTGAATTCAACTTGCAAGTGTATTGTTCTGGATTTTTTCATCAATGTTCATGAAGGGTATTGGCCCGAAGTTTTCTTTTGTGGTGACTCTTCCAGGCTTTAGTATCAAAGTGATCATGGCCTCACAGAATGAGTTAGGGAGGAGTCCCTCCTCTTTAATTTTTTGGAATAGCTTCAGTAGGAATAATACCAGCTCTTCTTTATACATGTGGTAAAATTTAGCTATGAATCCAACAGGTCTCAGGTTTGTTTTAGTTGGGAGGCTATTTATTATGGATTCAATTTTGGAGTGTGTTATTGGTCTGTTAAGAGAGTCATTTTCTTCCTGGCTCAGTCTTTGTAGGGTGTGTATATCCAGGAATTTATCTATCTCTTGTAGGTTTTTAAATTTTGTGTGTAGAGGTGTTCATAGTAGTTTCTGATGGTTGTTTGGATTTCTATGGTGTCCGTAATAACATTCCCTTCATCATCTCTAATTGTATTTATTTGGATCTTCTCTGTTTTTTCCTTATTAGTCTAGCTAGTGGCCTATATATTTTATTAAATTTTTCCAAAAAAAACCTCCTGGATTTGTTTATCTTTCGAATTTTGTTGCTGCTGCTGTTGTTGTTGTTGTTTCTCAATTACCTTGAGTTCATCTCTGATTTTTGTTATTTCCTCTCTTCTGCTAGCCTTGGGCTTGATTTGTTCCTGCTTCTCTAATTATATCAGTTGTGAAGTTAGGTCGTTAATTTGAGATCTTTCTAAGATTTTTATGTTTACATTTAACGGTATGAATTTTCCTCTTCATACTGCCTTAGCTTTGTCCCAGAGATTTTGGTATGTTGAGTCTTTGTTCTCATTATTTTCAAAGTACTTTTTGATTTCTGCCTTAATTTCATTATTTACCCAAAAGTCATTCAGGTGCATGTTGATTAATTCCCATGTAATTGCATGATTTTGAACCATTTTCATAGTCTTCACTTCTGTTTTTATTGTGCTGTGGTCCAAGAGTGTGTTTTGTATGATTTTGTTTCTTTAAAAATTTGGTGAGGATTGTTTTATGTCCAATTATGTGGTTGATTTTAAAGTATGTGCCATGTGGTAGTGAGAAAAATGTATATTCTTTTGTTTTTTGGGTGGAGAGTTATGTAAAGTTCTATCAGACCCAGTTGGTCTAATGTTGAATTAAGGTCTTGAATATATTTGTTCATTTTCTGCCTCAATGATTTGCCTATTACTTTCATTGGAGGGTTGAAGTCTCTCACTATTAGTATGTGGGAGTCTATGTCTCTTTGTAGGTCACCAAGAACTTGCTTTATGAATCTGGGTGCTTCTGGGTTGAATGCATATATATTTAGGATAGCCAGGTCTTCTTGTTGAATTGAACACTTTACCACTATGTAATGCCCCTTCTTAAAAATATTTCATTGGTTGGAAATCTGGTTTTTTTCTGAAATTAGGGTTGCAACTCCTGCTTTTTTTCTCTTTTCCATTTGCTTGGTAGACTTTTCTCCATCCCTTTATTTTTGCGCCTGTGAGTGTCATTAGTTGTGAGATGGGTCTCTTGAAGACCGCATGCCTTTAGGTCTTGCCTTTTTATCCATCTTGCCACTATGTGCCTTTTAAGTGGGGCATTTAGCCCATTTACATCCAAGGTTATTATTGATATGTGTGGATTTTATCCTGTCATTGTGCTATTAGCTTGCTATTATGTTGGCTTGTTTGTGTGGTTGCTTTGGCAGTGACACTGGTCTGTGTGTTTAAGTATGTTTTTATATTAGCTGGCAGCAGTCTTCTCTCTCTTTGTTTAGTGCTCCTTTCAAGATCTTTTGTAAGACAGGTCTGGTGGTAAGGAATTCATTCAACCTTTGCTAATCTGAAAAGGATCTTATTTCTCCTTCACTTAGGAAGCTATGTTTGGCTGATATAAAATTCTTCATTGAAGATTTTTTTCTTTAAGAATGTTGAATATAGGCTCCCAATTTCTTCTGGCTTATAGGGTTTCAGCTAAGAGGTCCGCTGTTAGCCTGATAGGGTTACTTTTGTAGATGACCTTCCCTTTTTGTCTAACTACCTTTACCATTCTTACTTTCATTTTGACCTTGGAAAATCTGATGATTATGTGTCCTGGGGGTGATCTTGTGTAGAATCTTGTAGCAGTTCTCTGTATTTCCTGAATTTGACTGTTGACCTCTCTAGCAGGTTTGGGGAAGTCTCCGTGGATGACATTCTGAAATATGTTTTTCAAGTTACTCATACCGTCATACTCCTTGGGTTCAAGCTTTGTTTTACTTCCTGTGACTTGGCTTTACCATCAAGTGAGCCATTGAGACAAAACTCAATTTTTAGTCCTTTGCTTGTGCCTAGAATGGGATTATAGAGCTAGACAAAACATCGAGTGAGGAAAGGCATGAGCACATTTGTCAAAGATGCAGACAGTTTAAAAATAATCAAGGGAAGGTGGAGGAATCTGCAAAGCTTACAGAAATTCCTTCCTTAATTTACATGAATTTATTTTAGATGCCCAACAATATCTTATTCACCTGCATTCAAATGTGTGGAGGAAAAGTTAAATTGTTTGTGTTTTTTCCTCAGCAGTTGCATGCAAAAAATGCCAGTGAAAAGGGTTAGAAAAGGTTCAGGCATCATTCTTAGATTTATTGCAGAATAGTCCTTTAATTTATATAACTTGACATGTAAATCATCCAGGATGCAGTATAATGTTAGGTGTGGCATATTGCTTTATTTGCATACTATAAAGATAAAGTCTTCTATTTTTATCTGATTTTATTTTCTTCTGTAATTTGTATTTTTGTTTTATTTTAAAAGACATTTATTTTACTCTTGGTGATATTTTTCCTACATAAGGAAACCCAATTTATTTAAACTCTACTAGTTCAGAATTTGTGAGCGTTCAGACAGTGTATATGCCAAAGTCTCTGGTATTAGTAAGAATATCTTATTTAGCAAATTAAATGTATTAACAATAAGTGTGTGTGTATGTGAATATGTGCACAAATGTAGGGTTGTTAAAATATTTTGGGGTTATTTAGGTGCCTGAGATCACTTTTGTAAGATCTGTTATAGAAGTAATCAACATACTAATTAATACTAATTCATCTTTATTCACTAAGGTAAGTCCCTTAGGATCTATTCTTGATAGTATTGTCAGATATTCATTTAGATATTATATCTATGTAACTATAGACACATATACTATTGAAATAGCTTTAGAGCTATATATGCATTCATTCTTTCATTTAACATTTATTTATTGAACATCGGCTCTGCACCAAACAATATAAGAATACTTTATAACACTAAAATAAAACTTATTTTGTGAGTTAGAGTTTTCCCAAATTCCACCTAACCTTTCCCTAGCTGTCCCAAAATAATGAAGTTAGACTGCTTGTTGCCTTTATATATTTGAACTACTGATATTCTCATCTTATATATTTCTGTCTCTGTTTCCATCATATAATCAATAGCTTGATTCCCTGATAACTCATTTTTATATAAGTATCCCATTTTCTAGTATTTTCTGTAAAATATTTAGGGATACACAGGGAGAAAAGAAGAGGGAATATTATATACATCCTTCTCTGTATCTCTGCAGAAGTGCTAATATCGCCAGATCACACTGACGGGATGGATTTGTTGTTTGTGCCTTTGAATTTCCCAAAAGATAATGGCTTCCCTTTCCTCAGCTTATGAAGCATTTCTAATAGACAGATGTGAAATTTGGCCTGAGAGAGATTTAAACTGACAGCTTACAAGGAAGTAATAAAGCGCTTCAGACGAAAATTCTGTAGTGTTCATTCCTTAAAAGATTCTTAAATTGGTTTGTTTACTCTAGCTATATCATGGCAAATTTTTTTGTTTAAGAATGTCGGATGCCATTCACATCTTTGGGTCACTGAGCCCATGAAGATACAATTCAGCAATAGTACCTACAAAACTCAACTCAGGATTAGCAAAATCAAAAGTAGAATTACATCTAGTGTTGACAGTGTGAATTCAATCTCATAGTATAAGGCCAATTAGCTTCATTACATCGTTGGTATCAGTATCTCTCTCTTTTCATGATGCATTTCAAATTTGCACTCACTTAGATTGGATGCTAAGAAGTGGTCATGAAGAGATGTCCTAGGACATTCCCAGTTTAAAAAAAAAAAAAGATCAAGCCCTCATTCTAGAAAACAAACTAACCTTTTTGATAGTTTCCTTAAATCAAATACTTTTTTCCTTTTTTGTGGTAAAAAATAGTTTCATTGGCATAAAGACAACCACATAGGAGATGAAGTTATTACTCAAATCAGTCTCTAAAGGCTTGTAGATTAGGGTATTTTTTTGGACAATTCTGTGGGCAGGGGACTAAAAAATGAGTGCTGCTGATGGGTTAAGGAATGAAATCATTGGGGCATTGAAAATAGTTTTCATGTGCTGATCCTGTCTCTGGATGGAATTGCAGGACAAGTTGAATCCCAAGTCATGAATCTGGGTGGAGTCAGGCTGAAAAACATCTCCAAAAACCAACCTTAGATTCTACTATAATGATGTTATCTACAGGAGCAATTGAGGAAGTCCCAAATCTTAAGACTTCAGGCCACATGTCTCCTGAGCAGTATTGGGTTAGAATAACTACACCTGTATTAAAATACAGGAACTCAGGACCCTCCCCTAATCCCAATCTTGTTGCTTTACATTAGTTTTACCAAGGCAGTTTTATCCCCAGAACAGGGAGTGGACTAGTTTGAGGGAGGGACTATTATCATTCTGGTTTCAAAGTTAAATTTTAAACTAAATTTCTCCAAAATTTAGCTTGGCCTATGCCCAGGAATGACCAAGGACAGCTTGGAGATTAGAAGCAAGATGGAGTCAACTACGTCAGATTTCTTTTACTATCATCATTTTGCAAAGGCACTTTCAATCCCCTTCTTTCAGTTTTAGCACACCTCTATCCTGAGTCGTGAACTAAGGAGATGGGAAAAAGCTGATGACTACTGTAACTACTTCCTGCTGACAAGGGGTGGAGTTGGAGTCAGGATTGCTCCTCGGATGAGAGGAGTGAAAGCAGTGAAGCTATTTTACAGTGTCTAAAAACATGTCTTTTCCTAAGACTACCTTTGGGTTTTTTAATGAGCAATGTTGTAAAGTATGCTTCATATCGTATAAATAGTATATGGTGTTTTTTATGTCATTGTGTTTTCTTTATTTATTGTGTGCTCACAAAGAACCATTGGTGTAATAGGAGCCAGAATTTGAATTACTAATATTTCTAATGTAGAGTTTAGACTAACATGCATATGCAGATTCTCTACTAAAGAAAAAGCTTAAATATATCAGCTTAATAATTAGAACTACATTTATTATATTAGCTGAATCTGAGTTTCCCAAACACAAATTTTTGTTTTAATATGTCTGTCAGTGCTCTTTATTCTATATGTAGTATATTTATTTTAACTTAAAAATGTCTCTCTTCAATTTTTTAGGCTTCTGCCAATAATATTTGTCCTGCATGGCTGGCTCATAAGACAGAAGCCATTGCTTATTTCTGTAGGTGGAGGGGAGAAATTTAAGCCAACCTATAGGATGTTGGTGATGGTGATGGTGATGATGATGGTAATGACGATGACGGCATGTGATAATAATCTATATAGTGCTTTACAAAACGTCCTCACATCTTTAATGTGTGTATATGTATACGCATGTAGCTCTATGTTATAAATTACTATTTCCAATTGTTTCTCATTTGATCCTCTCAGCAATCTGGTGAGGTTAGCATTTTTAGTGTTTCTGATTAACAAATGAAGAAAATGAGTTTTTAAGAAGCTCAGTGACTTACCCTAAATCTCAGAGACAATAAAGATTTAAGCCAGAATTTATAAGGCCAGATTTTTATTTTTCATAAGCACCATACTTTCCCAAATACACTGAACTATCTCTGACAAAAACAAACAAAAAAACCCTGTATATTAAAAATTGAGGTTATGAATCTTCAGGCTCATATTGGAACTGCTTAAGTTAAATGTAAGAGATCAGATGTTTGGTGTTTCAGAAACAGGAAATCTTTGGAATAATCCATCTATTTATCTGTTGTTGATCATATAACTTCAATAAAATCAAACACTTTAATTTTCTTTTTTGCTCCTTATAGTAGTTTATGTGTGGGACAGCTAGTATAAAAACAGTTGATGATTATTGTTATTATTTATTGTGGCTATAATTTTTCCTTCTAAGAAGTGTGTAAAATCTTCTGAATGACTGCAACCTACTTTTTGTGTAGAGAAAGGTAACAGTTATAAATTGTTCCTCGTGACAATTCCAGAGTGAATTACTTTGATATATATGGCTAATGAATTAATATGATTAAGTTAATGAGAAATGCAAGTGTTGCCAAACTCCACTACTCTGGCAGTAATGCTGCTCCACATTTGCAGTTTTAGCTTCCCCCTGTGTTGAGAGGATCACTGATGCCTACACACTGTCATTGTGATAAATGATGTATCCCACAGTGCCCTGCTTTCCATCTGGTCCATCCTCAAACCATCCCCAAATGAGAGATCTCTTACAAAAATTACATAGTCACAAGCCAAGTCTATTGGATTATAAAAAGACATTTCCGTCTCTAGGGCCCATCCTTCAACCACATTTTCCCCGTAATATACAAATTACATGAAATAAAATACACAACTTTTCACCTACTACTTACGTTACTCTTTCAGTGTCTGCTCTTTATTCTGGCGAGCTTTTGTTTTCCAGGGCAGAAAGAGGACATTTACATAGCACAATAAAGCTTTCCATTGTATAATATGCCTGACAAATGATAAGCTGCCTTGTTATTTCTTTATTTTATTGGATGGAGTGAATGGCTGTACTAAAATAACCCATTACACTAAAACATGTAGTTTATCAAAAGATATTTTGTATCCTTGTTAAGCAAAATACATTTTATCAATCATCCAAGGGATCCTGCAGAGCAAAATACAATGTCTATCATTTCCTATTGAAGAATTAAAGAGTAATAAAATTTAGCATATACAAGTATCACCTACATATTGTGACCAAAAATGAGTAACAAAATGTATCCTTGGCATCCAGAACTCACCTTTTAAAAATTGATAGACAGGAAGTTATTCTGCCATTTTAATCAACCAAAGGTTGGGGAACAGGAATTGAGTACTGTGATTGTAGTGGTGAAAATGTTTTCTGTGACTTCTTTGTTCCCTTTCTGGCAATGTGTAAACTCTACATCATGTTTTGAACTAATTTTCAGTTTATGTTCAATGTAGGGAAAATTCCGAGAGCTCTCAAAATGGTAATTTTTAGTAACACATTCATACACATTCCTGAGTCAAGGTAGACAATGCCCAAACGTAGAGCTTAAAAATGTTATTAATACCCTTTTTTGTTTTTCCCAGAGGGCTATTACTTAACTATTTTGATACATACCTGAAAGTGTCAGGTGAAAATCCTTTTCGAAGCACTGTGTTAGATCAAACTAAGTTGGTAAATCATGCTTTCTACATGATTAGTAGAAATGAAAATTCGAATTCCCAGACTAAATTACAACATTAAAAGGGGCAGTTACACTCTGACTTAATTTTATTTTATTTTTTTCTGAATTCTCAATAGTAATGATGTTTCCTTTCTCAGTAATGTTACTTGCATAATCCAGGGACCAAAAGAGAAGAACTATACTGTTAATAATATAGAAGACCCTTTCTTCCTTAAACCTTATTTGACGATATATGAAGTTACATAAACAATTGTGAAAAGAGTAACTGAAGTGGGTCATAGTAGATAGCAATGAATATTAAATTGAACTGAGAGTAAGAAAGGTGGGCGATTTTCTCATATAGCACCAATAATAGGTGAAAACTTAATAATCAGTTGATAGATGTCTGCCTATCTATAGTTGTTTGAGGAGATTGAGTAAGATCCTTGTTAACAACTACATTCTTTAAAAAAGGTTTTATTGAGGTATAATTGACATGGAATAAACTGTACATAGAAAGTACAATTTGAGAATTTTGGACTGTTGCTCACCTATGAAACCATCACCACAATCAAGATAGTGAGCGTACTCATTTTCTCAACTTTTCTATGACTATACCCCTTCTTCCCTGTCTGCCTCCCAGGTAACCACTGATCCGTGTTCTGTCAATATGTGTTAGTTTGTATTTTCTAACGTTTTATATAAAGAGATTATGTAGAGAATGCACTATTTTTTGTCTGACTTCTTTCCCTTAGCATAATTTTATTGAGAGTGCAAATTGTTGTGTATGTCAATACTTCATTAATTTTTATTGCTTAGCAGTAAGTATTCCATGGTATGAATATAACATAATTTGTTTATACATTTCACTCTTTCAGACACTGGAGTTCTTTTCCCAGTTTTTAGCTATTGTGAATGACACTGCTTTAAGGCTTTATGTGCACATTTTGTGTGGAAATGTTTTCATTTACCTTGATTAAAAATAGAAATGGAATTGCTGGGTTGTATGGTGAGTGTATGTCTATGTTTATAGGAAACTTTAAAACTGTTTTCCAAAGTCGTGTCATTTTGCACTCCCATCAGCTATGTATGGTTGTTCATATCATTGCCAACCCTTACTGTGTCCAGTCTTAGAAATATATTTTCAACAGTATATCCCACCTGAATTCAAACATTTCACCAACATACTGTCTCCTGTCTAGAAGTGGATTTTTGAATTAAAGTAAGTCATACTTTGTTTGATCATGACTTAGTATAAATTAGTATCAATTTCTGTGTAAGTACAGGTTTATAGTCTAGGAGTAATGGAAACTGAGGACCAGGGTGAAAGGCATATTATTTGAGGATGATCAGTGGTTTGGCTCTCTACAGCTTCATGGACCTTGACGTTGTGAAGAGGAACTAAAAGAGCAGGAGAGAGGAGTGTAGAGAAAGTTGAAAGGTGACCCAAACAAATTCTTCCTACTTCTCAATTTTGCTTAGGGTCAGTCTAGTGTAGAAAACAAATATTTGCAAACTAAAAGTTAGAATCATACTATTTATGATTTTGTTATTTTCACACAGTTGGCTTTTTGATCTGGATCACACTTAAAGCTGAAAAAGATATCCTTTGGAAGGAAAAAGCAACTTCCTGCAAGGCTAAAGGAGAAAAATGATTTTCCTTGTATTTGTGGCAAGGGCATTATGAAAAAAGCATACTTTTTGGGCTTAGGGTACTATGGCCACAAGAGATAAAAGACCCATGTTTAGTTTCAAAGGAAAAACTCCTAGGATATCACACCTCACTGTAAAAGTGTGAGTTGAATTCTAAGCTTAATTAAAGTAATTAGGTAAAAGGATAAATAAATGGGAAGAGGTCTTACCCTTAAACTGTCTGAAATGTGTGGTATTTTGCCACAGTATTAAAGTAAAATTGAAGTTTGAAGTCAAACAGTGTCTGATATGTATTTTAATGAAAAATATATGATTTATAGAAGTAAATTCTTTTATTTTCAGAGTGTAACCACTATGCATCATACTTTCAAAAAATTGGGACCCAGGCTGATATTTGGTTTCTGTAGATAATTTTTTTTAATTTTTAAAATATATTATACTTGTGCATATTTATGAAGTACATATGAAATATTATTACATGTGTAGAATGTGTACTGGCCAAGTCAGGCTATTCAGTATATCTATCACCTGAGTATTTATCATTTCTATGTGTTGGGTACATTTCAGGTCCTGTCTTGTAGCTACTTTGAAAAATGCAATACATTGGTGTTAACTGTAGTCACATAGTCACCCTATTCTGCTATTGAACATTAGAACTTATTCCTTCTGTTTTTGCTTTTAGAGAAAAGATCTTGCTCTGTCACACAGGCTGTGGTGCAGTGGCATGATCATAGCTCACTGCAACCTCAAATATCTGGACTCAAGTGATCTTCTCACCTTGCCACTGCAGTAGCTAGGACTACAGGCACACCCCACTACACTTGGCTAAATTTTTAAATTTTTTGTAAAGACTCGGTCTCAGTGTTCAAGACCAGCTGTTCATGATAGTCTTGAACTCCTGGCCTCAAGTGATCCTCCTGCCTCAGTCTCCCAAAGTGCTGGGATTATAGGTGTGAGCCACTGCACCTGGCCTTATAACTTATTCTTTCTACCAAACTGTATGATTCTACCTGCTAACCAAGCACTCTTTACCCACTCCTGTACTCATACCCCATTCCCAGTCTTTGGTATCTATCATTCCACTCTTTACCCCCATGTGATCAACTTTTTTAGCTATCTCCTATGAGTGAGAACATGTGATGTTTGTCTTTCTGTGCCTAGCTTATTTCCCTTAACATAATGACCTCCATTTCCATCCATGTTGCTTCAAATGACATTATTTCATTTTTCTGTATTGTCAAATAGGATTCCATTGTACACACATGCACACACACACACACAAATATATATATATATATATAAAATCACATTTTCTTTATCTATTCTTCTATTGAGATATTTTAGGACCAGAATATCTATTGACTTTTTTGTAAAAGATAACTAAAGTGAACAAGGGCACAGAGAAGCTTGCATATGAAGCATATTAGCCCATTCAAGGCATGCACTGAGTGATTAAAGTGATTAAAAATTATTTACTAATTTACAAAATATGAAATAATATCTCAAAGGTCATAGAAGGAAATAGGAGTAATACTTGAAAATTTTATAGACTGAAAGGGAGAGGGAAAGATAGATTTTCTGATTTAAAAGTTTGTCCCAATCATAGTTCATATGGTTTGGCTCTGTGTCCCCACCCAAATCTCATCTCAAACTGTAATCCTCATGTATTGGGGAAGGAGCCTGTTAGGAGATGATTGGATCATGGGATGCATTTCTCCCTTGATGTTCTGGTGATAGTGAGTGAGTTTCCATGAGACCTGATGGTTTTAAAGTGTGGCACTTCCTCTCTCTCTCACTCTCTCTCTCTCTCTCTTTCCCTCTCTCTCTCTCTCCTGCCATGTAAGATGCGCCTTGCTTCTCCTTTGCCTTCTGCCATAATAGTAAGTTTCCTGAAGCCTCTCCATCCATGTGGAACTGTGAATCAATTAAGCCTCTTTTCTTTATAAATTACTTGGTCTCAGGGAGTTCTTTATAGCAGTGTGAAAACAGACTAATACAGAAAATTGGAACTGAGTGAGGTGGAGCATTGGTATAAAGATACCTGAAAATGTGGAAACAACAATGGAACTGGATAAGCATCAGAGTTTGGAAGAATTTGGAGGGCTCAGAAGAAGACAGTAAGATGAGGTAAAATTTGGAGCTTCCTAGAGACTTGTTGAATGGTTGTGATCAAATTGCTGATAGTGATAAGGACATGAAGTCCAGGCCGAGATGGTCTCAGATGGAGATGAGGAACTTCTCGGGAACTGGAGCAAAGGTCACTCTTGCTATGCTTTAGCAAAGAGACTGGCAGCAATGTGCCCCTGCCCTAGAAACTTGTGGACCTTTGAACTTAAAAGAGATTATTTAGGGTATCTGGTGTAAGAAATTTCTAAGCAGCAAAGCATTCAAGATGTGACATGACTTTTTCTGAAAGTGTGCGCTCATATGCATGAAGAAAGAGATGGTCTGAAATTTTAATTTGTGACTAAAATGGAAATAGAGCATAAAATTTGTAAAATCTGTAGCCTGACCATGAGGTAGAAAAGAAACACCCTTGTTCTGTGGAGAAATTCAAATTGGCTGCAGAAATTTGCATAAGTAAAAAGGAGCTCAGTGTTAATAGCCAAGACAATGGGGAAAACATCTCCAGGGCATTTCAGAGATCTTTACCTCAGCCCCTCTCATCACAGACCTGGAGGCATAGGAGGGAAAAATTATTCTGTGGGGTGGGCCTAGGATCCTGCTGCTGCTCTGTGCAGCCTCAGGATTTGGTGCCCTGTGTCTCTGCTGCTCTAGTTCCAACTGTGGCTAAAAGGAACCAAGGCACTGCTTGGGTTGTTGCTTCAGAGAGTGCTAGCCCCAAGCGTTGGCAGCTTCTACATGGTGTTGGGTCTACAGGTGTGCAGAAGACAAGAGTTAAGGTTTGGGAACTTCTGCCTAGATTTCAGAGGATGTATGGAAATGCCTAGATGTCCAGGCAGAAGTCTGCAGCAGGGGCAGAGCCCTCATGGAGAATCTCTACTAGGGCAGTGCAGAGGGAAAATGTGGGATTTGGGCCCCCACACAGAATCCCCACTGGGGCACTGCCTAGTGGAGCTGAGAGAAGAGGGCCACCACCCTCCAGAACCTGGAATAGTAGATCCACCAACAGCTTGCACCATGAACCTGTAAAAGCCGCAGGCACTCAATGCCAGCCCTTGAAAACAACTAATCAGGCTGTACCCTGCTGAGCCACTGGCAGAGCTACCCAAGTTCTTGGGAGCCCACCCCATCAGCATGCCCTGGATGTAAGACATGGAGTCAAAGGAGAATATTTTAGAACGTTAGAATATAATGACTGCCCTGCTGAATTTTGGACTGGCATGGGGCCTGTGGCCCCTTTCTTTCAGGCAATTTCTCCAATTTGGAGTGGGAACATTTAAGCCATGCCTGTTCCCCCATTGTATCTTGGAAGTAACTAAATTGTTTTGATTTTACAGACTTATAGGTGAAAGGGACTTGCCTTGTCTGAGATGAGACTTTGGACTTGGACTTTAGAATTAATGCTGGAATGAGTTAAGACTTTGGGGTACTGTTGGGAAGGCATGATTGGTTTTACAATGAGAAAATGTCATGAGATTTGGGCAGGGCCTGGGGAAGAATTATATAGTTTGGCTCTGTGTCTCCAGCAAAGTGTTGTCTTGAATTGAAATCCCCATGTGCCAGAGAAGTGTCCTGGTGGGAGATGATTGGATCATGGGGACAGATTTCTTCCTTGCTGTTCTTGTGATAGCAAGTGAGTTTTCACAGGAGCTGATGGTTTTAAAGTATACCTCTCTCTCTCTCTCTTGCGCTCTCTCTTTTGCCACCATGTAATATGTGCCTTGCTTCTCCTTCACCTTCTGCCATGACTGTGTTTCCTGAGGCCTCCTCAGCCATGCAGAGCTGTAAGTCAATTAAACCCCTTTTCTTTAAAATTATCCAGTCTCAAGCAGTTATTTATAGCAGTGTGAAAATGAACTAACATTCTAGTTCAAGTTCTGTTGGAGATACTTATTGAGATAATAAATTTATAGAGAGTGATTTACATAACCTTAGGTATATTCATAATAAGCTCATTTCTTGCTGAAGGTGACATCTGTTGAAGTTTATGATCTCAATTTCCAAAATATCCTTTTTGAGTGTCCTATTTGAGATAGAACCATACATTGTTCATTTCTAAAACAATGTTTTAGAAATGCATAACATTGTTTAAAAGAAATAAGTAAAATAAAGTTCTCTGCTTCTGTTTGTTTCTTTGGAAATGCTAACGAAAACCATAATTTGCTTACCTTTTAGTTCATTTGACTAGCAATGGACAATTTTTAAATAACTTACATTGTTTTATTTATTTATTTATTTATTTATTTATTTTTAAAGACAGACTCTCACTCTGTTGCTCAGGCTGCAAGGCAATCGCATAGTCATAGCTCACTGCAGCCTTGAACTACTAGATTCTCCTGCCTCAGCCTCCAAATTAGCTAGGACTATGGGAATATGACATCATGCATGGCTACATTTTTTTGTGTTGGTTTGTAGAAGTTTAGTCTCACTGTGTTGCCAAGGCTGGTCTCTGACTCCCCAAATTATTTTACATTTATTTTTATTAATTATCTGTCACTTGCTTGAAACTCTTCTATGCCCTTTCATTGAAAGTAAAGTTAATATTCCTTAACCTAGAAAAAGTTTTTTTCTGATCTTTATTGTAGCTTTCTATTATCATCTCCGACAACTTCTTTAAATACAGCATACTCTATAGCCTAAATAAACTTCTCCCTGTTCTTCATATATCTCATACTCTTTCACACTTCCATGGCTTTTTGCATGTTCTTCCCTCTGTTTTGTATGATTTATGAAGGTAAACAAAAACTTATTATCAAATCATATTATCTTTTGACATAAGAACTTCTGAGTTAGTACAGCAGAGCATTAATTGCATACAATAATTTTTATTCTCATTAAAGTAAAAATAAAATACTTGAATAGTGAGACAATTTCCCCCAATTTATTAGGAGTACCAACTTCTTTCTACAAAATAATTTAACCAATGATTATTGACCAGCAGCTTCATTTTCTACTCTTACAAGTTCTTTGGTGCCACTACTTCTATGCCATTTTTTTTTTTTTAATTCCAGAATGGTAGGATCAAGGAGGCCAGATAAAGCCAGTGATCTCTCATGTGATATTTGTGGCTTGTCACATGTATCCAAAACCAAGAATTTATATGAAGTCATCTCTTTTAATTTGTTTATCTGAAAAAGGCACTGCTAACCTTCTTAGACTCCTAGGAGTTACTGCACATACTCTGCTACTCAGAAAATTGGACTGATAACTTGAAGCTGCTAAAAGTGCTCTGGAATGTTTATTAATTTACTAGCAAATTCCCTATAGCCTGATTGCTTCCTATTTTAATTTGTTAATTTGAAACGTCGGTCACTTGTCTTTGCAGTATTCCATGACGAAGTTAGGGAGAGCAGCTATAAGGCCAATCAAAACCAAAGACGGTGGGAGGTAAAGTGCCCCAAGTTGAAGCCTTATCATAATATGCTGACAGTGTTATGGAGTTATAGGAAGGGACAGAAGAAGTTAATTGGCCATTTGTATTTGTCTACACAGAATGAAAGATAGGTTGTATGAACTACTTCTATTCACAGACTAGAACGCTGAAAAATTATTCCTGAATTGTATCACTTCTGTTGGGTGATCTAATGACAGACACATAGGTAAGAAATTGGCAAATTATTTGAAAGGGTCGTTATGTATTTTCTTCTGTTAATATCTGTAATATTACTTAAATAAAAACCTCAATGCACAGAAAACTCAACAGTCTGAAATTTAGCACTACTGATCAGATCATACTTAGCTTGAGCTAAATCATGCATTAGACTGTACTTGGCTTTCTTTCTAGACTCAGATATATCCTTCTCCCTTTCTATTGCTGAATGACCTAATATTCTCTTTCATTTAGCTCTGTAACTTTACTAAAATGCTTTCTCTTTCCTAATTGTTTATTTTCCTTTATGGATTTCATGCTTGTATGCTTTTGGTTTTATTATTGTATGTCTTTTTACTTTAGGATTTTATACTCTCTCAGTTTTCTCCTGTGTCCCATTTGCTGTTCACTTCAATTTATCCCTTTTAAATGGACTTTCAAGGAATTTAATAATCACATGATAGATTAAATTAAATTTATATTTTTTCAAAATAGTCTTTAGATTTTAATTTATCTTACCAAATTTGCATTGATCATCAACTAAATTTAAAACAAAGTTATCTAGATATCTGCTTACAATGAGCAAATTTATAATTTTTATATCATGCGCATTATTTTAGAATAAGCAAGGAGATAGAAAGGACAGCCAATATATTGATGTTTCTTAATTAAAAGTTATGAATAACTTTATTTGAAAAGCATTGTTCAATTTTATGTTTTTTGGGCAGATGGGGTGAAAGTCATAATTTCATTTGTACAATGTCTTGTTCATTCAACCCATCCATTTAGTATTTAGTCACTGTCTGTTATGTGCCTGAAAATGAGAGTTCAAAATTGTATGTGATATGATCCTTGCCTTCAAAGAACTGGTCCTCCAGATTGAGAGAATGTCTTAGTTCGTTTTGTGCTGCTGTAACAGAATACGTGAGACTGGGTAATATATAATTATAAACCAAAAGTAAAATTCTAAGCCCCTCAGCCAACTGAATAGACTTCTCTCTTGGCCATGGGTATCCCAAGGGAATCTGAAAAACTATTTCAGGCCATGATGGGAAGCAGGGGTCAGGATGTGCCTCATTATACTTTCTTCCCTTTGCAGTTTAGACACATTGAACCCACATTAACATTAAAACAGAGATCTTCAGACTGACAAAACAGACTGTAGCAATAAGACACCATCTTCCAACCTGACTCCTGTATAGCATCACATTGTAACACCAAAGTTTCTTACCTTAGCCACGCCAAAGAATTGGTGTGGTGGCGGCCCATGGCGAGAGAGAGACACAGATCAGACCGAGAGAAAAAAAGCTGTAGGTTTTGTTGAGCAGAGTGACAGTACAAAGCTTCCACAGCATGGAAAGGGTCCCAAGCGGGTAATCAGTGTTAGATTTTTCAATCACCTTTTAAACTCTTTAAGGAGGGAAATAGCTGCGGCAGGAAGATGTTACCAGAGTGACAAACAAAGACAATTAACATGGCTCAGATCTTGAGGAAAACCGGAATTGCAACTTAAGTTTTATCTACTTTATGACGTTGCAGCGGCGTTGCAAAGGAGACAGGATCTCACAGGATTTTATAAATTATGTTTATAAGAAATTGGAACTGGGAGCATAGATAAAGTCTGCTGGTCACAGAAAAATGGGCTTTTAATATTCCTTTTAGTTTCAGGGGAAGGGGAAGGGAGAGAGGGAGAGAGGACACAGGGAGGCTTACAGCAAAATTTTTGCTGTTTATAGCTTTCTTGGGGAAGAAAACACATGCACAAATTCTGATGTTAGGAATATTTTAAGCATATATCTTCAATATTATTCATACAGGACCAAAGTAAGTCCTAATGGAGGAAATGAGTGAGTTTCACAGCTTTCTGAGCCCCTACTGGACCCAGGAAGCTCAGCTGGCACCTCCTCTCAACATGACATGTACATTCCCTGAAGGAAATAAAAGTATTTTATCTCAAAATATATTTGTTTGGCATATTTTGAAATGGCCCTGAAAAGCTGCCTCTTATGGGGGAAATTTGCTCTCTGTAGAGAATCTCCTTCTGTTACTATGTCTTTTCAAGAGAGTCTGACAAGAGGACATCTACCATCTATTTTCTCTGGAGCCTAATACTTGGAGGCTTCATCTACATGATAAAAACCTTGGCTTCTACAACCCCCTTTATCTTGAATCAAGCTGAGTTCAACTCTTCAGGTGGAGCTCAACCCTTTCAATGAACTGTCAATCAGGAAATCTTTGAATCCTTCAATGACCTGGAATTCCCCCACTTCCAGATGTCCCACCTTTCTGAACCAAACCAATGTAAACCTTATATGTATTAATTTATGTATTTCCTGTAACATCTCTCTCCCTAAAATGTAAAAAACAATGCTGTAACCCAACTACCTTGAGTGCATGTTCTCAGGACCACCTGAGACTGTGACAGAAGCCATTGTCCTTAATCTTGGCAAAAGAAACTTCTAAACAAATTTAGACTTGTCTCAGATACCTTTTGGTTTATATAATGAACAGAAATGTATTGACTCACAATTCTAGGGTCTTGTGGATGGCCTCACTTCCACAGTTCTGCTGGGCATTGCTTTAGTGGAAGCTCTCTGTCATGGTTTCACCACTATGAAAAGTCTCTGCCTGAGTTCTCAAGATATTGGAGACATCCTTTGAAATCTGGGTGGAGAAAGCTATGCCCCACATTCTTTGCATTCTGTATAATTGCAGAATTGGCACCATATGTAAGCTGCCAATGTTGATAGTTTGTACTGTCCAGAGTGGCAAAGCAAGCCACCCTCAGACCCACTTGAACTATGGCTGCCTGGCTTAAGAGTGTTGCATTAGAATGTGATTAGTAGAGACTTGAGGTGACCCTAAGCAGGGATTCCCAAAGTCCCAAGCATGCCCCAGGACTCTCTTGACATATTTCCTTCCTCCAGGTCTTCTTCCTCTGGGCCTGTGATGGGTAGGACAGCACCAGTAATTTCTAAAGTGCTTTTGGGGTCATTCTCCCATTGTGCTGATGAATAACCTCTGACTTTCTTCTATTTATACTAATATTCGCAAACATTTTCGGGGCCACATCCTTGTTTTCCTCCCCTGAAAATGCTTTCATTCTCTAACACACGGCCAGACTAAAAATCCTTCTAATCCATAAATCGTTTCCTTTTAATTATAAATTCCATCTTTAAATCACTTCTTCCTTCTCAAATTTTACTATAATCAGTTAAAAGAAGCCACACAGCAACCTGAATGCTTTGCTTCTTAGTTATTTTTTTCACTAGATATTCTAGTTCATTGCTCTTAAATTTTACCTTCCACAAAGTCTTTTGGCATGGAACAATTCAGCCACATTCTTTGCCATTTTATAACAAGGATGATCTGTCACGCCTCTGAGCCCAAGCCTGCAGGCATACATCCAGATGCCTTGAAACAACTGAAGAATCACAAAAGAAGTGAAAATGGCCGGTTCCTGCCTTAACTGATGACATTACCTTGTGAAATTCCTTCTCCTGGCTCAGAAACTCCCCCACTGAGCACCTTGTGAACCCCACCCCTGCCCGCCAAAGAACAACCCCCTTTGACTGTAATTTTCCACGACCTACCCAAATCCTATAAAACAGCCCTACCCCTATCTCCCTTAGCTGACTCTCTTTTTGGACTCAGCCCACCTGCACCCAGGTGATTAAAAAGCTTTATTGCTCACACAAAGCCTGTTTGGTGGTCTCTTCACACGGACACATGTGACATGATGTTTACTCTATTTTCTAATATCTTGTTCCTCATTTCCTTCTGAGATCTCATCACAATGTTCTTTACCATCCATATTTATCTCAACATCCTGATAATCACCACTTAAATAATCTCTAGAAGTTTCATAATTTTCTACAATCCTTTTCTTTTGAGCCCTCACCAAAATTTTCCTTAGCACTCTATTTATGGCAATCTAGGCTTTTTCTTCCCTTCTCCTCCAAATTATTCCAGTGTCTACTAATTACCCAGTTCCAAATCTTCTTTTACATTTTCAGGTACTTGTTATTAACAATAACCCCACTTCTCAGCGATAATTTTCTATATTAGTTCATTTTTACTTCTATATCAGAATATCACAGACTTGGTAATTTATGATCAACAGAAATTCATTAGCTCAGAGTTCTGGAGGCTTGGAAGTCCAAGATCAAGGGGCTGGCAACTGTGAAGGCCGTCTTGCAGAATCATCAGGTGGCAAAAAGCAAGATAGCAAGAGAGGGCAAGAGAGCAAACTTGTAGCCTCAAGTTCTTTTTATAATCAGTATTTTTCAATTTATGTGGGTGGAGCTCTCATGACCCAAACACCTTCCCTTAGGCTTGACTTCCGAACACTGTTGCTTTGGGGATTACATTTTGATCACATGCTTTTTGAGGGACATATTCAAACTGTTGCAGAGAGTGTCCCAATAAGTAAAGAGTTATGAGATATTTGTATTTAAGTACCTCTGGATATGAAAAAGAGGACTCCATGAGAAACTTTGAAAGCTTCAAACCAAAGAAATAATCATGAGGTAGAAATATCTATAGGTGTAGGGAGCCAAATGAGTTTACCATAGAAAGATGTGGCACACATCTCTGAGAGTATGAGTGCAAAATGAAAAAGCTGATGAGATACTAATATTGTTTGGCTCCGTGTCCCCACCCAAATCTCATCTCAAATTGTAATCCCTATGTTTTGAGGGAGGGACCCTGTTGGAGGTGATTAGATCATTGGGGGTGATTTCCCCTTTGCTCTTGTAATAGTGAATGAGTTCTCATGGGATCTGATGGTTTTAAAGTGCTTGGCAGTTTCCCCTTCACTCCCTCTCTCCTGCCGCCTTGTGAAGACATGCCTTGGTTCCCCTTCACTTTCTGCCGCGATTGTAAGTTTCCTGAGGCCTCCTCATCCATGTGGAATTGTGAGTCAATTAAACCTCTTTTCTTTTTAAATTATCCAATCTCATGTAGTATCTTTATAGCAGTGTAAAAATAGACTAATACAGATACCTTGCAGAAGAAATTTGTGGGCCTTAATTGCAGTGTATTCTATTATGAGTACAGGTCCAGAAAGAACATAGTAGGGTATTACCTTCCCATTTTCATTTCATAATAACTTAAAGTTGCTTATTTTGTTTTTGCTCATGATAATTTCTCTTTGAAGTGTACAAAGCACTTTTGAGATCTTAAAAAAATTAGTGATGAAAGACTGCTGTATTGAGAAATGAGTGAACACATTTAAATATGAGGCACAAAATGAATGTTATACAACAATCTATATGACTCTGAGTCCATTACTTTCTCCTTTCTGTGATTGGAGTTTTTCATCTGTAAAATGAAGATAATAAGTGTCAGCCTCATAAATTTGTTATAAACATTAAATGAGATTATGAATGTAAACAACTTAGCATGGTGTCTGGCATAGTAAGTATTCAATAATGGTCCACTATTACTATTATTATTAGGGAAATCTGACTTAAAATTATGTAGTCATGGCATGAAGATTGTGTTACAATTGATCCATTCGAAAGGGGGTCTCTGTCTACAACTTGACTTAGGAGGCTTAAAAATCAGTGTGAATAATTAATTAAAATGTGAATGATTGCAAAATTATGATTATAAAGCAGCCTGATTTTCTCAAATTAAAAATTCAAAATAATGTTGTGTTTAGCTACGATAAACTCAATACATCTTTGAACATCTATGTTTGAATGTAATATTATTTGTTTTTTCTCTGAGAATTATAGAGAATGCGTTTGATTCATCATTTTTCTGCTACTGAGTAGTTTCTGTCTGCTGATTATCAGATAGTGCTTAATAACTCCCAATTAACCTTTTTCTGTATTTGAGGAAAATCAGGAGCAGGCAGTCATGTGGAGATTCTTCAGTCTACAGTAGGACTACTATTTGAAATGAAATACCAGGAATATCACAAACACAGAAACAAGACATTAAATGTGAATCTGCAGACAGGCACTACAACCATCATGCCAAAAAAAATATGCAACACATCTCACATTCAGATCCATCTTTTCAACCACGTTTGTGTACAAAGGAAAGTAGCCCAATCAGCAGAGTTATTGTCAAATATGAAGAAAGACAACGTATGTTTTGATCTCTTCTTCTGGTACATTCGCTAGAGTTATATTGTCTGGTGAATACCCAAATTGTGATTGCTGATCTGGACATTAAATTGCTGAACTTATAGCTGTTCTTCAGTTGGAGCACAGGAAGAGTTATTTATTTATTTGTTTGTTTTTTGTAGAGTGCAGCTGGTACACTTAGTGTCAAAATTACAAACTTCAAATTAGATAAATATTTGTTTTATGTTGTAATTTTTAGTGCTATGAATGCCATAATTTGTTGCTACTCAGACAGGTCGTGAAAAGGATGTGAGTCTTCACTACATAAAAAATATAATAAATTAACGTAAACTACCATGCTAGAGAAGTAATAGTCCATATGTTTATGAATGCTAATGGTGTGCTTGGTTGGCATTCAGAAATGTTATAACTAAACAGAGTTTCCATCTAATAATGAATATCATTTCTCACTCTTTAGTTCTTATGAGTTGAGGGACAGAAATATTCATTACCAAATGCTTACCTGTGAAAAACCTATGTATTACAAAAATGTGAGTGCTAATATAATGATTATGGTGTTATGTTAAACATATAAATCAGTAACACATTGGTGTGCAAAGCAAATTTCCTTTCTTGCTTTGAAATCAATGTTACACTGAAGATATATCAGGTTCTGATTTCTATTATATTGATATAATATATTATATATATTTTAAGACATAATATATAATATATTATATATAATTTTTAAGATACGGGAGAATATACAAGTGTTACTTAATGGTTTGAGAATATGTGCTCCTTAGCACACAGTTTTGGCCTCTGTAATAAATGCTTCTTTACATCTCCAGAAAATAATAATTGCTTTCCCCTTAATTCCAATTTTTGCTTTCCCCTTAATTCCAATTTATAGGCTCATTGTGATCCATGTCAGTATTTTATTTTCTCTCACCCCTTCCCCCTTTGTCTATCACAGTATATTTCCTTTAATAGGCACTGAATATGCTTTTGTTAAACTGGAATATATACACATTTATATAAATATAAGTTATTATATAGGGCAGACTCAAAAAAAGGTAAAATTTGATTCCTATTAAATAGTTTTTCTTTATGAAACGATAACCCAGGTCTCACTGGGTTAACACCTTAGTTTGATAAATGGAAGAAAAACATATCAGATTTTAGTGTAAGAATTATTATAAAAAATTAGCACAAACAAGTCAATAATATTAAATTCATTTGAGATTATATTTAGGAGGAAAAATCAGATAACATTTACTAAACAGACTATATTCTAGATAGTATACATTATCTTATTTGATCTTAACAATAACTATATAAGATAGGTACTCTTATTACTCTGATTTTATAGATGAAGAAATCATATCACAGGAGTGTTTGTGTGTGTGTGTGTGAGGAGGAAGGTATCTGCCATAAATGTTGGTCATGAGATTTCATCTAAGGAGGTCTAACTCCAGAGCTTGTACTCTTAACCCCCGAGTTGTTAAAAAAGAGACATTTTTGAGGATTAGTAGATAATTGATATCTGAAGAATTTTGAAGTATTACACTTAGAACAACATCCCTATCTCCATCGAATACCTGCCCCATTGTTTCATTTTAAACTATTTATTTTTTTCTTACAGAGACAGTAATGTAAAGATGTAGGATATTCTGTCACTTTCTCTTCCCTTGTATGGTCTGTTCTTTATCCATTTCTCTGCATGTTTGCTTCTCCACCAGACAGTTAGGGATAGAAAAAGAAAGAGAAATTCCCTGGAACATGAATAAAGTGCTATTGTTGGAATATGATTTGTCCCCATCATAACTCATGTTAAAATTTTATTCCCAATGTGGTGGTGTTGGGAGGTGGGGATTACTGGGAGGTGTTTGGGCCATGAGGGTGATCTCTCAAGAATGAATTGGTGCCCTTCCCATGGTAATGAATGAAATAATTCTAGCTCTTATGAAACCAAATTAGTTCTTGTGGGAATAGATTAGTTTTTGCAACAATGGGTGTTGTAATGGCAGGGCAACCTTTGGGGTGCCCTTTTTGCATGAGTCTGTTTCACCTTTGATCTCCTGCCATGTTGAAATGCAGCACAAAAACCCTTTTTAGAAGCAGAGTAGATACCTGTGTCATGCCCCTTGAACATCCTGGACTGCAGAACCATAAGCTAAATAAACCTGTTTTCTTTATAAATTATCCCCACTCAATTATTCTGTTATAGCAACACAAAAAAGATTAAGACACAAGGTATCAGATTTATCTTGACATTAAAATTACCCTTCCACATCATAACACAGATAATATAGAATTCACATTCCCTGGAGAAGCTGTCTGTGCATATGGGCCTAGTGATCACTGAGATGGAGCAGAAACCCAGCTTCTCAGACATTACAAGATTCGTGATGCAGTGAAAGGCTGTGGACATCTCCTACACTAGTGTCTGTGGCCATCAAAGACTTGGCCAGAGATCACAATACTCTGAAGCTGACTGAAAATCATCATACTCTTTGGTATTGAGTCCATCTGATGTGCACCTGACCTAGTCTGGAGGGTCAAGGGGGTCCTTCTCTAAGGAAAGGACATTTGAACAGAGATCTGAAAGCCTAGAAGAAGGTTGACTAGATGAAGCCAAGAGAAACATCTGTCATGGAGATACGGAGACTTTAAGACTGGTGCACTCAGATCTTCAGACAGAAGGCATTGAGAGTGGAAAGAGTGAGGACACAGAGGCAGGGCTGAAGAGAGAGGGAGATGGGAGCCCAGCATGGGACTACTGCACACATGGACTTGTTCCTGCCCCCACTGACTCCTAGGGAAGGGAAATGATAGTAGTCGATTGAACCCACATTATACAAGAATCAAACCCCCAAGGGCATCAAAGAAGATAAATGCAAAGATATAAAAGCTATCCAAAGGATAGCAACTTCAAGGATTGGAGGAACATTAGCCCTCATAGATGAGAAAGAAACAGCACAAGAACTGTCACAAGTCAAAAAGATAGAATGTCTTCTCACCTCCAGATGACTGCACTAGTTCCCCAGCAATGGTTCTAAACCATGCTGAAATGGCTGAAATGCTAAACATAGAACTCAGAATATGGATAGGAATGAAAATCATAGAGATACAGGAGAAACTTGAAACCCATACAAGGATTCTAAGAAATACAATAAAATGATACAGGAAATGAAAAATGAAATGGCCATTCAAAGAACCAAACTGATTTGACAGAGCTGAAAAATTCAAGAATGTCAGAATATAATGGCAAGTTTTAGCAGAATTGACCAAGCTAAGGAAATACTCTCGGAGCTCAAAGAATGGTTCTCTGAAATTGTTCATTCAGACAATAATAAAGAAAAAACTTTAAGGAAGAATGAACAAAATCTCCAAGAAATATGAGATGATGTAAAGAGACCAAATGTATGACTCATTGGCATTCCAAGACAGGGAGAGAAAGCAACTGGGAAACATAATTCAGGATATTGTGTATGAAAATCTCTCCAATCTCGCTACAGAGGCCAACATTCAAATTCAGGAAATTGAGAGAACCCCTGCAAAATACTGTACCAGACAACAATCCCTAAGACACATGTCATCAGATTATCCAAAGTAAATATGAAAGAAAACATGTTAAAATCAACTAGAGAGAAGGGGCTTATTACCTACAAAGGGAACTCCATCAGGCTAAAAGCATGTCTTTCAGCTGAAACCTTATACTTTGTTATTAAATTAGGCAAGATCACATTTTTTTTTATTACTATAGATGGTTTACAAGGTTGTTGACCCAATTATTCCTATGAAAAATATGGGTGAATTGTTTCACAGAATATGAAATAAAACATTGGCTGAAGTAATGGCAACTAGGATGGAATTTAATAATATATTTTATTTTCTAGTTTTTGCAGCAGGTTTTTTTTTTCCTTGAATGGTCGATTAATGTGGGAATAATTCATGTGCAGATTGATTGGCTGTGCTTTTGAAATAAACTGTTTCCAAAATTCCAGCAGCAGATGGATTTAACCTAAGGTAGTGGATGTTCAATGCTTAGCTTCATGAGCCGATCCTGTATTTGAGAACTCCCCAACACCTTGCTTTCTTCTTCTTCTTTTGATTTCTTTTTGTTTGTTTGTTTGTTTTTTAGACAGAGTCTCGCTCTGTCACCCACTGTTGCCCAGGCTGGAGTGCAGTGGTGCGATCTCAGCTCACTGCAACCTCAGCCTCCAGGGTTCAAGCGATTCTCCTACCTCAGTCTCCCTAGTAGCTGGGATTACAGGCACATGCCACCAACCCGGCTAATTTTTTATATTTTTAGTAGAGAAGGCGGGGTTTCACCATGTTGGCCAGGATGGTCTCGATCGCCTAACCTTGTGATCTGCTGGCCTCGGCCTCCCAAAGTGCTGGAATTTCAGGCATGAGCCACTGTGCCCAGCCAACACCTCCCTTTCAAACTGTATCATGGGGCAGATGACTCTAAACCACTGTTGGAAAATGTCTACTTACTTACTTTTTTGCAGGTTATAAGCCTTCTGAACTGCGCCCATTTTCACTTTTTTAAATGACTAGCACTACAAGACTTGACCCTGTCCTCCCTTGCCCTGGTTGTGTCATCTTCACTTTCTAATCCCTTTTATCTGGACCCACTATACCAGTAACATGTAGACAAATTCAGGCCATGCACCTGTGCATTAGATACCCCTGTTCTTAGTCTAAGACTGAGAACAACACGAAATCCTCCAATGCCCCAATCCAGTTGTTTTGTCTGAAGCCCCTTTGACATGTCAGAGAGAATCCCCATTATATAAAAGAAATAGGTCAACTTGTGGAAACACAATAGATGGGTTCAGTAAAACTTCATTGAATACCTCCAATGTGCATGGCAATTAAATGAAACCAAGGGAGCTTCCTTAGATAAAAATAAAAAAAATTATTGGCCAGTGGGACTATCTATTATGTATTTGTAACAGAGAGAAATAAATTTTGCAAAGATCACTTTTTATTAGTAAAGGTTTGGATTTATAATTCTTTGTTATTTTCCTACTGAAGATCATTTTGACTTTGTCACTGGATTTGTTATTTTGCATTATGTTAATATGATGCCATTTCAGTCACCTTTTAGAGAAAATGAAACCTAACGTGCTGCAGAACACACACACACACACACCCCCCCCACACAGCTGCCGATAGTGAAACACATTATAGAAATGATGCAATTGTGATTCAGAGTGTCACTTAAAGTGTTTTCTTTTGTTCATTTGTGGTTGATTTCAACAGGTATTTTAAAACCTACTAGGAAAGGAAGAGAACATACCATTAGCACTGATTGGGAAGGGCGGTAACTTGAGGATGTAAGATGGCTAGCTTCATTTCACATTACATTTAATATGGAAAGGAAAGCATAATACCGCATTAGGAAGAGTTAATTCTGACTGTCGTTAATGCTCAGTAGTTCAGCACATATATGCAGAAAGCTGCTGTTCTTGTTACTCCCTGCACACACTCTGTGCTCAGTGGAGTGCAATTGTCTTGGCCCCAGCAATTGCTGAGCAGGTGACTTGATTACACTGAAATCAGGCAGAAAATGTCCTCTTCTGGCCACTCGAGTGAATCAGTCAAATTATTGAGTGGCAAAACTAATTCTATGCCTTGGGCCATCAGAACTGCCACTTCCTATAAGTCAAACCTTCACTTAGTGTGAAATTGTTTTTTATTTTATTCCCTTTCATTTATTATGCTTATTTCAGCTAATCCACTTAGTGGATGTGAATTAGCTCATGTGCTTGGGCAGGTTTAGATATGCAACTTTCTGATCTAGTAGTGTTAAAATATTGTAGATTTCCAATTCATTTAGGAAACATCCAAAATTTTTTGTGATCCATATTGCTGGGAGATGCAAGGCAATGCTTGTGATTTTAAAATGAGGTACAATAGGAAATAAAAAATTAAATAAGATGAGATGTAATGAAATTTTACTTCTACTCAATTTTTCTTAATAGAATTGCAGACATTTAAGCTTCAGAAAATGGGAAATTAGTTAAATGCAGATTCTTAAGTGAGAAATAATTTACTGTTGCTTAGTCACATAGTTCCTCTTGTCCGTCTCTGAAACAAATCTCCATGCAATTCCTTATATACTTTTGAATTTCTGGGTCAAATTTTATGCTTATTAACAGTCATTGTTATCATTGTCATTAACAAGCTGGTGAGTATTTATTCATGAATACTACTGACACATGAAACCCATTTTCCTTAAGTTAGAGAATACCAAAAGACAGCATCTTGTGTGCATGTGTGTGGAAACTTAAGGTGTGAATTAGAGTTTTTATATGTCTATCAACTTCTTTATTTGCCATTTGAATGGGATAAAGCATTTATAGCAACCATCTCAAAATATTTAACAAATAATTTGTATAACATGTAGTTTTCTGTTCACTTCTGCTTATTCCATATATATAAGAGGAAAGCATACTATTTTGGAGCAATCAAAAACCTGAACTTGAGACCAATGTTTTAAGGAATAGCAAATATTTACTTATATTTCCATGACAGGGAGCATTTTTTTAAGTGACCTAACAGATTCTGCGAAGATTTGTTCTCCTATTAGAGAATGCCCTTTAAATCTTGGGGGAGGGAAATGGCGGTTGAATTGTTGAGGGTTTTCTGCCTACACATATTCATTTAACAAAACTAGATTGTATTTGCAGAAGTGGATGAGCTATAATGTCAGATATTATAGATCACATGTTAGATGTCACACACATGCATTTCTTTAGGTTGATGACTGGGGAAAAATCTCATGTTCTACATATTTTATTCGATAAGACATATTTGTGTATTTTGAGATATACATGTATGAACTCTTGGTATTCAAATAATATGATACATGTTTAAAAAATAATAATGATGGTATTATCCCTTGAGGTAGCACAGTTTAGATCTATAAGGCTGTTATCAAGAAATAGTCTTTGGCATGTTTAATACAGTTTGGCACAATTTTTAATTATAGATTCATAGAATTCTAGTAACATGTAAGAGAAACATGGAATATTTAAAATCTTATTTTAAATGTATAATTATTTCTGATAACAGGAATCACGAGAGGAAGCCTTTTTTTCTTTTATATTCTTTCAGGTATAAGTTACGAATACTGTTTATCTTTTTTTAATTAAATTTTTATTTTTGCCTTTCTCTGAATAAATGATATTTTTCTTTATAACAGTTTTGAGGTTCTGAAGACTTTTTGAACCTAGAAAATCACTGAAAGTATAGTGAAAATGTAGTCAAAATTAACACATTTTATTAAGTCCACATCTGACCTTAGTGGTGAATTTTTAAGAATATTTAGATAGTAAAATGTATTTAGAAAAAATCAATTGTGTTTGATTCATTTTAGTTTTCACTTCTCAATTTAATTTCTATAAACAGTTTTTTTGCAGCCAAGGAATACATTAACTAAAAATTATTATTAGTCAATCAATACTTAGATTTAATAAATGGCTAGATTTATACTCATAATGTAAATAGTCCTCAATCATCAGTTTCTTTGAAAACTGTTATTTATCAATAAAAGATGAAGCTTATTTTCTTGGCTCATAAATGTGTATATCTGTAAAGATAATTGTAGTAATCTTTGTATCGATAATTGTAGCCCTTGGAATCTAATGGATGTCACTTATGAATGCAAAATGTTACACACCAGTGAGATAGAATTTGAGTGTTGCATAATTCTTGGTGAGACAAAGAAAATCGTAATGAAAGATGCATTTTGATATTTTTGAACTTAAAGTGAAGCATATGAAAAGTATTCAAGCCAATAAAGAAAGAATAGAGAGGATAATTTTGAATAATTTTGTTTTACATTTTTGGAATTTTGCAGTATCTTATAGGAGAGAATTGAATTTTATTTATGAAAAAATTTATTTGAAATTAGTATGTTTGGGTTTTTATTTCATGGCAAGGTGGCAGAAATGTTTGAATATTTTAAGTGTAGAATAACAGCTTCTAGGAGTAAACTATTAGATAGATGTAATAAAGTATTCTGTTGCATAATTGGTCAATTTTCACAGTTTAACTTAGCAGTGAAAACTCTATTGAATCACAAGGACACAAAAGTCCTTTACTTTTCTTCATACTAGGGCCATGTTGTGAGGTCCCTGTGCTATTCTCATGTTATGACAGTCTGATGTCTTTGGCCTTCCTAGAGGAAAACATTCTGCACCCAGAGATTTTTATGGGTAAAAGACAGTCTGTGGGTAATGCTGTTTGCTTTCTCTTTACCAGTTACAAAAAGAAAGTGCCCTATGCGAAGTTCTGTGGTGAATACTTTCATCAACTGTTTGGGTTCCACAGCTTGAAGACTGACTAAAAATTAAACCATTGCTGTGGAAACCGTTGAGCACCACGTGGAAATAAATGGCCTAATTGTTGTGTACCTGATAAACGTAATTCCTAAAGGTTGTTTTACGTGGAATATATGACTGTTTCAACAAGCATTTAAAAAGTGAAGGGTGCAAAGGGGGAATATGGTTTCAGTCTCCTTTCAGTGGCAAGAAATGAAAGGTTTGTTCCTCATTAAATCATTTGTTGATGTTTCCCAATAGATTTTGAGCTGAACACTTGTTAATCTCAAAGCCCTGACAAGCGAGGCCTGCAAAATTAGGCCAACCACTGCTACAAATATCTAGTGTACATGAAACGGTAATCATTGCTTTCCAGTCTATTATTAGATTAACTTCATAGGAATTGCTTTTTTCTCCTGTGAGTTGATGCATAAATGGCATGCTTTATCCTCCAATAAATCTAATAGCAGAGTGCCTATGACATGATGTTCATAGCCCTTGGTCCCATGACAGATTATTTTTGATTGCTGCTGGAGTTCAGAGCAGCTTGAAACCATTAGAATTTGAAGGCATCCTTGAATGTTATAGCATACCTGACTCATACAGAATACTGCTGACTCTGAGTTATGTTCACAGCTTTTTGTCCCGTGGTCTTGACTGTCACTCTGTGACTAACTTAAGAAATTGTTTAAAAATTCTCAATTGAGTTAATAAACAATTTTACAACAAGATGTAAGAGTGGCATCTCCATCTCTTGAGGGTTCCTAGCATTGCTAAATGTCACCAGAGAGAGTTTCCATTGATATTTTGCATCTAACTACATTAAAACTTCTTTTCCTTGTTATGAGTTACATTAGAAAGTTATGATATTAGATTCCAAGCCTTTTAAACAGGCAATTCTAAATATATTCTTTCTGTATCAGAATCAGTAACTTGTATTCTGTGTTGATATTTTCTTTTCACCTCACTATGCAACTTCCTTTCTGATGACTTAAATCCAGTCTGTTTATCATTTCTTAATCTTGTAAAACTGGTTTAGATAAGCAGTTAGTAGAAAATTTGATCTGCATGTGCTTTCCCCAGGTTGTGGAACTTTGAACCTTTCAATGTACACAAGTGTGGTTCTAAGTGTTTCTTGGTTCTCTGTCAATTTAATTTTAGGAGAATCTCATGTTTTATACCTAGGGTGATTTATTTTCCTGAGATGTTTTTGGTTTATGTCTGTTTTGATGCCCTATCTAGTTTAGTGTTTTATCACTATCTAAAGTGTTTTTGTTTGAAAAATAAACCATACAGTTATCTTTCTTATTAAATCAGCTAATCTTTATATGAGTAAATTGATCTGTAGGTGTCTTGGAGTTTCACATGTATGGAAAGGAACTGTAACCTTATTACTGACTCTTTCTCTTTTTTAGTCAATACCTTTAATTCAACATTTCTTGACATGAATATAAAGAGACATATAATACATAGTAGGCCACCTCATTTCAGATCTTGTGTGGAGACAATGGTAATACTAAGTTGAGTCTAAAACGTTTGAAGCATTGTTGCACCAAACGTTGATCTTCACCCTTTCCATGCTAAAACAGCCATAAAGTAACACATCATGTACCTCAGGTTTTTTTTCCCTATCATCACGATGTGAAGCACTAAAGACATACTTACTTATATGTTTCTATTCACTGCATTAGGCATGGGCATTACTGCAAAGCACCCCAGGCAGCACAACTAATGAGGGAGTTAAGGATGGGCCTCTTCTCAGGGAAGATTGAAATGCAAAACAACTTGGAATTCCTTTAATGAGAAATTTTGAGCATTTAAAAAATTTGTAAGTAACAATGCAATGCATGCTATGAAAATGCATGGTATGCTTGACTATAGCTGCACGTGTAGTCAAGTGTACTATAATTTGATTGAGAAATGCCTTCATTAATTGCATAGCAAGATTTGTTACACATAGAACCTAGAGGCAATGTGAATCTAATTTAATACAATGGTTATTATTTTTTAAATAATTGACTTTCCTGGTTTCTATGTTAAGTATATGGTAACAGTTTGACAGCATTGAAAGACCCATAGGGAAACAAAAAATGTTCCCAATATACTGGTGTTTATTGTTATTTATGTAGTACATTCTAATGACTAAATATGCATCAGATGTTACACAGCATAGTATATAATCAGGGACCAAGCAACAGACACATTGAGGGATAGGAGCTTATTTCAAAGTGTATTAGTCAGGGTTCCCTTGAGGGGCAGAACTAACAGGATAGATGTATATATGAAGGGAAATTTATTAAGGAGTATTGACTCACACAATCACAAGGTGAAGTCCCACAATAGGCCATCTGCAAGCTGAGGAGCAAGGAAACCAGTCCATATCCCAAAACTTCAAAAGTAGGGAAGCCGACGGTGCAGCCTTCAGTCTGTGGCCAAAGTCCCTAGACCCCCTGGAAAATCACTGGTGTATGTCCAAGAGTCCAAAAGTTGAAGAACTTGGAGTCTGATGTTGAAGAGCAGGAAGCAACCAGCACGGGAGAAAGATGAAGGCTGGAAGACTCAGCAAGTCTGCTTTTTCTACCTTCTTCTGCCTGCTTTCTTCTAGTCATGCTGGCAGTTGATTAGATGGTGCCCACTCAGATTGAGGGTGGGTCTGCCTCTACCAGTCCACTGACTCAAATGTTAATCTCCTTTGGCAACATCGTCACAGACACACCCAGGAACAATACTTTGCATCCTTCAATCAATTTGACACACATTATTATCACAAGTCCACCTCTTGTCAACTTGAACCCATCCACATAATCCTGAAGTTGACGCTCAATATTAACCATCATACAGAGAGAGAAAAAAACCATAAATGTTCATAGCAATGGTAAGTAGATGTGTTTAGACATTTTGTAGGTAGGTAGGGAAGTTTTGTATGTATGTAGATAAGTTTAGAAATCAAATGAATTCGATAGGGCTCATTTCAAACGATCAACGATGAAGGTCAGATGTAGTAAACTACTGATTCTTACTTATTTCCAGGTTGCTTGAATCACCCCCATGGCAAACAGCCTTTCTTAGTCATGAGTTTAGAAACACTCTTTAACCATATTTGCCAAATACAAATGATTCATGGGTAACTATAGGGAAAAACACCCCCACAACACATGTCTGAGTAGTGAGGTCAGAGCACCTTATCCAATGACTGCTCAGGATAATTTTTTTTTTTGCTTGACATTATGCTTTAAAGCAAGTTTCGTGTGTGTGTGTGTGTGTGTGTGTGTGTATGCTTGCATGTGTGTGTGTGTGGCATAATATGTGTTTCTATAATGCAGCTAATTTAGAAACATTTGATAACTCATATATTTTGTGTTACATAAATGTTATCTGAACACAAATGAGAAGTTAATACAAGCGTTTTGATGCTTTAGTTGGATTTTGTGTAGCTTTTGTAAGTATCAAGTAGAATGATGTAAGAATATCACCCAGAGGCAGTCTGCACATAATTATAATGATAATATTAATAGTAACAATCTGTATATAACAAAAACAACGACAACATATTATACAAAGTAAGTGTTTCTATTGTCTTTTTGGAAATGTATTTTGTGTTTTAGTCTCAAGATTTTAAATGGTCAACTCATTTTATTATTAAATTGTTTGTCATGCATATACTGAAGCTGAAAACAATATATCAGATAGAAAGTTCTACAGAGTTTTTACACAGGGGCATATATGGCGTATAGTAATAGGTCTTTTATGAAATGAGTCATGTCATATTATTCTAATTATAATTGATGGATTAGGATGCAGCTGGACAATAGGAAGTATTTATGCTAACTTCAATTATAACTTGGAGAGTACCAAAATGTTTCTTATCTTCTGACTCTCTTATGGCAATATGATGCCATAGAATGAGATTGGATTGAGTCCTACCTAAGGACCAATTAAGTATTTTTTCTGATAAGTCATTTATCTTCTCCAAGGAATATTTTTTCTTCTCTGTAACATGTAGATAGTCATGCTTGCCCTGCTTATTTCTTACCTTGTTATGAAGTGCGTATGAATACATAAATCATATGTGAAAGCATTTTGAATGATGCAAAATACTGTATTTGCTACATTTTAAAAAAATATTGCTTTGGATTTGTTTGCTTTTTCTCAATTCATGCTTTGCTATTACCGTAGGCTACATTTTGGAATGAGAAAATATATTTTGTTGGAAAATGAAGGAAACAATTTTGATTTTATGGGTATTATAGTCTAGCTCATGATGAGCTCAATGATTTTTTTCTTGACCTATAAAATATATTTCATTACCACCAAAATGTATTATTCATCCACTGTTTATACCCAGATGGTTTATAACATATGGAATAAATCTACACACCTGCAGTGTAACAGGTTCCTCATGCTATAGCATAATATCTTAAGTAATGCCACAGGATACTTATAATGACTTCAAAGCTATGCAGAATCACATGCACGCTGAAAACATTTTATTATTTGTAATTCTTGGGTTTGTCTATATTAAATGTAAAAGTAATGAGTTTTGTAGAAAGTTGTCTTTCCACATGTGATCAATATGTCTTGTAGCTCACATATGCTCTCAGGAGTTTATGTTTTCAGTATTTACAATGGTAAATTATTCTGGTGGTCCTAGTTCTATGTATGCTATCAGATGGGCAGGCAGCCACCATTTGGAAAATGTCTTCTAATTTCTATCATCCTACAGTTTAGTACAAATTAAAGCATAATTTATATCTTGGAGAGGAAAAATGCTAATTGAAATTATGTCATAAAAATGTAATTTAGCAAAACTCTTAGTGTTGGGTATTTCACTATTTTAAGCCAAATATTTTAAAAATCACTTGAGTATTAAATAGGTTGTAAAATTGTGTTCGGTATCAGTATGTTATGTCTTCAAATGCATTTTAATTCTCATTCTCCTTTGCTTAAATAGTGAAAAACTTTATGAATTAGAAACTAAAATTAATTAGGTAAACTCCAATAGGATATTTTTATATACATTTAAAAAAGTGTATCATAAACATTTTAGAGCTTGTGATTGTGGGTAACGTGTCCATCCCTCTGGATTTTAATGCAGTACCAGGAAAAATAATGATAATATCATGCAAAGCACAATTTATTTTTAGTTTTTAAGCCTATCATGGTTACTCAGTTAATATATACTTTAATGCCAGCATCTAAAATATCTAAGTTAGATTTTAATAGCAAGATTTCCCAACCAATACAGAAACTATGATTTTTGCCATAGTTATTTCATCCCACAGACTCCCAAAATACCTTATGTGATCATGAGTGAAAGAGTGGCATTTGGCAATTGAATGACATGTTTTCTATATGCTTCAGATGCCTTTATTCATTTTAATAACAGAACTCATAGACTCCTAGAAGTACTCTAAAGCCCACAATAGGGGAAGCTCTCCTGTTTTTCATACAAAGAAGCCTCTCAATAGGGCCATACAATGGTGGGGAGGGGCTAACTCTCATTTATTGACCTACAAAGCAAATTGTTGCCTGTTCTGGAATAAGAGTGCTAGGTGCTTTACATCTCTTATCTCATTTAACTCTGGTAAGATCTATGAGGTAAGTGTTCATTATCTTTGCTGTGTAGATGAGGAAACAGAGAAGCTCCTAGACGTCACACTGCTAGTGAATCAATGCCAAATCTATCCAGCTTTTCCAAGATTGTGTTCTTAAATGCTAGGCCACATTACTTCTCTCAAGTTGTAAATATTGGCCAAAAGAAAGGCCCTGTTATGGTATCTGCTAGTTAGTGTAGAATATAAGAATCACAGAAAGATAATGGGCTGTTTCTAGTCCTTGATACACCTTTAACCAGATTTTGAACTGAGGTAAATCACTTAACTTTATTGTTGTATCATCTATCAGATGGGAATGATAGTCTCTGCATACGGGTCATTGGGATAATAAAATTAGGTGTGAGAGATGTGTATTAGTCAGAGTTCTACAGAGAAACAGAACCAATAGGATATATATACACAGAGAGATATATAAAAGAAGAAATGTACTACGGGAATTTGCTCACACAGTTATGGAGGCTGAGAAGTCTTGCAATATGCTGTCTGCAAGCTGGAGAACTAGGAAAGCCAGTGGTGTAATTGAGTCCAAGTGTGAAGGCCTGAGAACCAGCGAGCCTATGGCATAACTCTAAGATCTACATCAAGGTCTGAGAACTGAAGGGGGTTGCTGGTGTAAGTCCAGGAGTCTGAACGTCTGAGTACAAAGAGCTCAGGTACCTGAGGGCAGGAAAGGATGGATGGTGCAACTGAATGAAAAGCAAATTCATTTTTCCTCTTCCTTTTGGTTCTATCTTGTCCCTCAGAGGATTAGCTATCTACCCACATTGGTGAGAGTGGATCTCCTTTACTAAGCTTACTGATTCAAATGCTAAAGTTTTCCTGAAACACCCTCACAGACACATCCAGAAATAATGTTTTATCAGCTATCTGTGTATTCCTTAACACAGTCAAGTGGACTCATAAATTAACCATCACAAGATGTGAGTGGACTTTTAAAAAATATTTTGAAGGCGTTTCAAAAATGAATTTATGTTCCAAAGGTAAAGCTTCCCACCAACACACACTTCTTTTTTGTTTGTTTGTTTGTTTGTTTTTTTCATTTTTTGATATTTGGGAGCAAGGTGGTATTTTCTCATTTTTCTTTTCATGGGGGTGGCCAGGTGGTAATAGTAACTATTGTACTGTGGCCTGTCGGGATGGTCAAGTTTTCAAGAAGGCGACATGTGTTTTTTGTTGTTGTTTGTTTGCTTTTGTTTTTGTTTTGCCAGTAAGATTTGTTTTGCTTTTTTCTTCTTCCTTCCCCCACCCCCCATTTATCTGTGACAGTGAGATTGTCTATTTCATTGAGAAAAGATAGCACAATTTCACTTCATTTGAAAGAACGTGGGATGTCTTCCTAATTATGTGACTTATGAATGGTATATGCTTGAAAAGAAGGATTAGGAAAGTTGGGAGGAGTGGAGAGCTTTTCTCATTATAACCAGACAGTATACCTAATCGTAACAATCTTTTCTTCTTCTTATTTTATTTTATTTTTTTTTTGAGACGGAGTCTCTCTCTGTCGCCCAGGCTGGAGTGCAGTGACCGGATCTCAGCTCACTGCAAGCTCCGCCTCCCAGGTTCACGCCATTCTCCTGCCTCAGCCTCCCGAGTAGCTGGGACTACAGGCGCCTGCCACCTCACCTGGCTAGTTGTTTGTATTTTTTAGTAGAGACGGGGTTTCACCGTGTTAGCCAGGATGGTCTCAATCTCCTGACCTCGTGATCCACCCATCTCGGCCTCCCAAAGTGCTGGGATTACAGGCTTGAGCCACCGCGCCTGGCCCGTAACAATCTTTTCAAAACCTCTTAACCTAAATGGTCTGCATTTCACATTTGAGCTACCTATTTAATGTTGCTTAAAATTGTATACACATATAATACATACATAAATTCACCAAATTAAGGTTTTCTCTCTGTCTGTGTGTGCATACAGATATTTTGTGTGTATGTATAAAACTTTGGTTTTCTAGTTTTTAATCTAAAAGAGTTTTATTCCAAGTTTAGGAAGGTTTTGTTTGAATAAAGTATATGAATATGCAGTTTACAAAAAGGCACATGATCTTCTAGAACTATGCTTTTGCATGTTATTATTTCTAATGACTACATGATATGTTGATACCATAACTGTATTGCATCATGAATGCATGTTTCTAATACTTAATTTCCTTATCCAAAATCCAACATTTATTTGGAAACAGGTAGGTGAAAAGATGGCAGCATAAATATGATTCTATATACATTTCTCTTTATATTAGAAGGTAGAAATTGTAAATGGCCAAATGATAACTTGAAAGGCATATACAGAATATTTGAACTTCATGACTATATTTTGCCGCACTAGACTTTAGATTGGTCTAGGTTTCTTTTTTTTTTTTTTTTTTTTTTTTTTTTCTGTGAGACGGAGTCTCGCTCTGTCGCCCAGGCTGGAGTGCAGTGGCCGGATCTCAGCTCACTGCAAGCTCCGCCTCCCGGGTTTACGCCATTCTCCTGCCTCAGCCTCCCGAGTAGCTGGGACTACAGGCGCCCACAACCGCGCCCGGCTAATTTTTTTGTATTTTTAGTAGAGACGAGGTTTCACCGTGGTCTCGATCTCCTGACCTTGTGATCCGCCCGCCTCGGCCTCCCAAAGTGCTGGGATTACAGGCGTGAGCCACCGCGCCCGGCCTGGTCTAGGTTTCTTAAGAAGGGAGTGAGGGAAATCTAGCTTTGTCTCATGTTCACCTTCTTTAGGATAATTATCTTTTTTTTTCTGAAATAGACAATGCTTTATATGTATGATATCGATACTAAGTAGAGACTGATCATTGGATTTCTACAAAATAGTAGGGAGTTTTAATGGAGTCAATGCCATTGACCTAATTTTAAGGAAATTTTATTATTTTGTGTACAGTTATAGTACCAGTTATGAAATATCGCAAGTATTTTTGGATTTCAAGTAAATGTTAAAGAAGAATAACACATTAATTTTATGGTCTTGACCACTTACATGGATATTGCCACCTTGATAGTTCCACTAGTTGTAATACAGGGTTTAGCTATAAAACAACAGCTGTATATAGATCCAGTCGTTGTAATACTGAAAATAATTTGAAATTAATTTCAAAATGTAATATTAAAATTATCACAGGGAAAGATTTCAGACTATTTTGTGTTATAACAATCCAAATATGATACAATGCTTATTATTAACCAAGAGACCCAACATTGTATAATTAAGAGATAAATGGATGTCTGACCAAGAGAACACATGTAGTCATGTAAACAGTCCCATGTTTTGTCTTACTCCAGTCACTTACTAGTTCCGTGTCCTTAGGAAAGTCTTTTATTTTCTCAGGACTTCAGTTTTTAGTATGCACTATTTTCTCCCATGTCCCTCCTAAGTTCAATATCTATTGGCCCACCTCTGTAAAAAACCATAGAAACGTAATGTGCGATTATTGGTTTTATTATAAGACAAAGAATATCACCGGCATTCTAACAAATAGCTATAAAAACCACAATATTCCCTTATTTCCACATTTTTATGTTACCTTACAGAAATCTGTACCTCTTAATTTTTAAAAATTTTCTCACTTAACCCTTCATATGTATTACCTCAATATATACCTCTCACCGAAGGTAGTGACATTCAGGAGCAGCCAATAAACCTTAAGATAACTGAAGGAAGAACACTTAGATATTTCCTATTTTTCTTCCTCAAATATGGTACAAAATTGGAGTCAATGCCGTATTGACACATCTTTTCTATTTGCTATCATTTATAAATTCTGGGATTACCTGAGTGATTGTTTTCTCAGAAAACCATAATGTAATCTCAAACCTAATACTCCAACTATCATGCACTAATTAAAACTGCAATTATATTTTTGCTCAAACAAAACGACTTAATAAACATTATTGCAAACTGTTTACCCTTCCCCAAAACAATTTATGTTCACTAATACAATTTTCCATTAAAACTGCTGCCAGGTAAATTAAAAACTCTGGAAATAGTAAGTAAGTGGGAAATTAATTCAACAGTTTAATCTAGACCTAATAACAGTTGCAAGCGCAGAAAAAGATTGCTACAGTGGGGAGTTAATTAACAGCTTATTCCCCATTTGATAAAAGTAATCCACTTTAATTCCAGTGTAATTTACCTCAATGTAATATAAAACCACAAGCTGCCTCTGGTGCTGGTAATTATTAGCTTTGTCCTGTGGCCACACTGACAATAAAAGTCAGCAGTATCTTAATAATAAGAGACTGTCTGCTAAACGCCCACAATTAAAGATGTAATATGAAATCTTCTAACAGCAGCAACCATGTGTATTGCCATACAAGCAGGGTTGCAGTAGATTTATACTGCATTTAATTGTTCCACCTAGTTCTAGAAAGCAGGTGTGTCATGTGAAAAGTAAGCATTTTATCGGCTTCATATAAGGAAGCACGGGGAATATTAGTGAGGAGTTCATCACATTGTTTCCATCCCTACTACCACTGTCTCAATACTGCTATCATCTCTTTTTACTTAGACTACTGCACATATCTATGTAGTTTCTCCACCCGCTTCTCACTCTAACCCATCCTCTATGTACTCAGACACACAAATTTCATCATGTAACCTTCATGGATATAATCCTTCATTGACACTCATTTATTGTTCACAAGATGAAATTGAAATTCTCTGCATGGCGTCAAAGTGGTTCCATATTCTGCCCTCAATCTACCATTGAAACCTTATTGATCAACTTAAAAAATAAAGAAGATAAATTCATTTGCCTGCAGTACCCTGTCCTTGCTTATCTCGTATTTCCTCTGTGAAGTTTTCTTAGACACTTCCCACGAAAATTTAGTCATTACTTTTTCTATTCTTTTACACTTTATATTCACCTATTATTTCACTTTCCAAATTGCCGTTTCTTTCTACTAACATGTCTGTATCCACCTACTAGACTAGTGGCTCTCAAAGTGTGGTCCCTGGACCATCAACATTATCATTACTTGGGTACAAATTTGGAAGCAAATTCTCAGGCTTCACCCCAGAGCTACTCAATCAAAAATATTGGCAGCGGGGCCCAGCAATCTGTCTCAACAAGCCCTCTGGGTGATTCTAATGGATAGTAAACTTTGAGAACCAGTCTCGACTGTGAGTATGTTGGGGATATATTATAGTGACTTATTCTATTTTTATTTTCTTCATCTGACCATTTATAGCACATAGAAGGTACTCAAAAATATTTTTGAATAAATGAGTTATGATGGAATAAGTGGTAGCAAAAATAGCAAATCTAGAGAAGGTATGGAAATGCCAGTGACTTCCAAGTTGCTCCTTTATCCAACTAAAATGAAAAGTTTGTGTTTCTCTGAGAGAGTAGATTATTTAAATAGGAAAATTCAAGAATCTAAATTGTTATCAGTATTTCAAGTCCTTCTGTGCAAAAAAGAAAAATCACACAGAAGTATGTTTGTATGATTACTGATATTCTCAACAGGTTAATCTAGTTTCTTTTATCTTTGGAAGTTATGGTTTGGGTAAAAAACATTTAGACTATGTTACGCAGCCAGTATGGTCTAATTCTTTTAAATGTTATAATTATTACTCTTTTTTAAAAAACTCATAACTTTTAGCTAACACTGTGTGTTAAATGCAATAGCATATGTTGTATGTACATGTTATTTTGACTGTGGACACTAAACTAAAAAAATTGTTTGGTATTAGCTGAATTCTTTAATATAGATAAGTAATATGTAGATAAATTAGATCATTAAAATAATAGACTTTCTCAAACTACAATGAAGTCATTTAAAAGTACATTTGTGTTTCTTATAGTACACGAATCCCAATTACAGAAATAAAGTAATGTATATTATCCCACAACATTAGATGTTAGCAAGGATTAAGTGTTTTTTATTCCCCATTATTGCCCATAACATTTGTTTATAACGTGAGTCCATTTGAGCAGCCTCCTTCTGAGTTTTTAATGTATTCTTCAGAACAATAATGACTTTTGAGGGGAGCTCTATCAGATAGAAAAGCCAAACAAATTCAAGTGATGTTGTAATGTAACCTTTCTATTATTCTATCTAGAAAATGTATATGATTTTCAGGAACAGAAAATAAGCCTTAGTCGATTAAAAACTGTTAGCTATTGTGTAGGAGCATCATACATTATACTGCTCATGTAAATATATGTAAACACAGATATTTGTGAGATATGAATTTATGTGTGTGTCCATACTACGTGGTTACCTTTATTGTGACCTTTAATGATGACTATTTTAAAAGCAAACAGTTCTGTACATGCAAGTGTACATCATCATCATCATCATCATCATGACCTAATAACATCTTTGTGTTTCCAAATAATTTCACATTCAATTTCCTATTTATTTTATCCTCCCAAATATCCTATAAAATACCCAAAGCAGATATTATCCTTATTTTGCAGAGGAAGAAACCAAAATCAGATAAATTTAAATGAAAGACAAAGCTGGAATTAAAGCCCAGGTTGCCTGAATTCTAGTTAAGTGCTCCTTCCACTTTCTTACACTTCTCTTACATGTGTATGAACTTAATTCCATTGACCAAACATGTACAGAGTGACTACTATATGTCAGGAAATATGCTTGGATATATTGGGGTGTGGTGCATTTCAGCGTATGTCTTGAAGGATGGGTAGTATTTGGATATTTGGTAAGTAAAAAGGAAACAAGCTTAGGGTGGAATGAGGGCATAATCAAAACAGATGTGGTTTAAGACGAGGCATATTGAAGAATGGGTAATGAATAAATGATTCACTTTAGAAAGGAGTGGAAGATGAGGTTGTAAAGACAGGTTGTCATTGATTGTCATGATTATCTTTTTCCAAACTGGAGTTCTAAATTTATTCCATAGTCAATAGGAAGCCAATGAAACTCTTCTGAGCAGAGGATACTGGAAGAGGAATTTTAACCAGATTTACCTGGCAGCTCTAGGTGGTTATGTTGGAGCAGAGTGGTAGGTATGAAGTGTGTCTGGAGATTGGGCTCTAATTAGAAGCTGCAATAATCCTATCTTGAGGAGATAAGGCCTGAGCTAGAATATCAGCAGTGGCCATAGAAAAGAGTAACACGTGTGTTCCTCCTTTGTACATGTATGGAATGTGCTGACTTTCTCCCTCGTTTATAAGATTTTTCCTAGTTACTATGTACAGTTTTAAAAATTTCTGCATATCCCCCACAGGGCTTGGCAAGAACAGTGCTGTGCTTATTTTAGGTGTCCAATAAATATTGTTAACCGGCCAGCTGTTTGAAATGTTCACGGTATTTATAGTAGATGAGGCTGTAGTGGCATTTATTGCTAAACTTCCGGATTGGCCATTGTGGCTGAGTTTTTTAAAAGTCCACACTTCTTGGTATTTTCAGAAATGAGCTGAAAACTTACATCAAAACAAAATCTGTGTACTGATGTGTATAGTAGCTTTTTTTTCATAGTTTCCAAAACATGAACCTGTGTCCAGAATTGGTGGGTTCTTGGTCTCGCTGACTTCAAGAATGAAGCCGTGGTGAGTGTTATGGTTCTTAAAGATGGTGTGTCTGGAGTTTGTTCCTTCTGATGTTCAGACGTGTCTGGAGTTTCTTCCTCCAGGTGGGTTCGCAGTCTCTCTGACTTCAGGGGTGAAGCTGCAGGTCTTCCCAGAGAGTGTTACAGTTCATAGATGCCGAAAGTCCAGAGTTGTTCATTCCTCCTGGTGGGTTGGTGGTCTCGCTGGCTTCAGGAGTCAAGCTGCAGACCTTCGGCAGTGAGTGTTACACCTGGCGCGGACTCAAAGAGTGAGCAGCAGCAAGATTTACTGCAAAGACCGAAAGAACAAAGCTCCCACAGTGTGGAAGGGAACCCCAGCGGGTTGCTGCTGCTGGCTTGGGTGGCCTGCTTTTATTCCCTTATCTGGCCCCACCCACATCCTGCTGCTTGGTCCATTTTACAGAGAGCTGATTGGTTGGTTCATTTTACAGAGAGCTGATTGGTCCATTTTACAGAGAGCTGATTGGTCCGTTTTGACAGAGTGCTGATTGGTGCATTTACAAACCTTTAGCTAGACACAGAGATTTGATTGGTGTGTTTATAATCCTTTAGCTAAACAGAAAAGTTCTCCAAGTCCCCACCCATCCCAGAAGCCCAGCTGGCTTCACCTCTCACTGGCACTTGCTGAGGGACTTTGCGGGCACCTAGTCTGGGCACTCCAGCAGCCCAGACAGAGCTCCTCCCAGACAACCAAGAGGAAAAGAGGGGAAGGGAGAAAGAGATGGAGACCTGCCATCGGGGCCAATGACCCCTCGAAGAGGGAACAGCAGTCTGTGCATGGGACCCAGTCGCGGATCAAGCCCAGCAGGCCCCAGCTAGCCGCGGAGTGCGGGCTGGCCAAGCCCATGCCTACCCGAACCCCGCCAGCCATGGGCAACCCCGGCTGCCACTGGCACCTCTCCCTACGCACCTCCCCATGAGCAGAGGAAGCTGGTTCTGGCCTCAGCCAGCCCCAGAGAGGGGCCCCCCCAGCGCAGCTGCGGGCTGAAGGGCTAGAGCGGCCAGAGCGGACTCCGAGGTGGAGGAGGCGCCCAGAGCGAGCGAGGCCTGCTAGCACGTTGTCACCTCTCAAAACCAACCAAGATATTCTGCAGTAGGTGAATGGGTAAATAAATTGTGGCACATCAAGACAATTGAATATTATTCAGTGCTAAAAGAAATGCAATATCGAACAATGAAAAGACATGGGAGTAGCTTAAATGAATATTACTAAGTGAAAGAAGCCAATTTAAAAAGACCCCATACTGTATTATTACAATGGTCTGACATTCTGTAAAAGGCAGAACTATGGAGACAGTGAAAAAGAGTTTGGGGGAAATGAGGGATTAATAAGAGGATCAGAGAGGATTTTTAGGGTGTCAAACTATTCTGTGTAATACTCTAATTGTGGAAAATGTCATTATACACTGCCACATCACATAGAATACACAGCACTGACAGTGAACTGTAATATAAACTCAGGGTTTTGGGTGACTAAGATGTGTCAATACGGATTCATCAATTGTAACATATGTACTACTCTGGTGTGAGTGACTGGGAGCCAGGAGGGGTGTTGTGATATATAGAGTCAGGTGGTGTATGGATCTATACGTTTTTCTCCATTTTTCTGTGAAGAGAAACTTCTCTAAAATAAAGTCTATTGAAAATCAAAACAAAAGAAGTCAATTTGCTATTAAAACTTTCAGTAGTTGGTGTCAATTAACATATGAGTCGAGAGAGGAAGATTAAAGTGGAAAGTTACCGTGAGTGAGTGAGTTACCTGTTTTTAGAAAGGTAATATCAAACCTTCCTAACTTTTCTATAGATTATATGGATGAAAAAGTGAGGTGTGAAATGGCAAGGTGTGAAGGAAGTTCTTTTTTCATTCATGTTTGCTGCCTTTGTGTTAGATTCCTGATGCACGAATGGGGCTGTGCAGAGCTATATGCTAGACACTACTACTTAATAAACATGACCATTCCTTTTTGTTATTTTGTTATTTAAAAAGATTGATATGTGGGTAGTAAAATAATAAAGGGAATATCAAAAATCCAAAGTTATGGAGACTTTGACTTGGGAAGAAATTAGTTAAGTCTGTCTTGATCACTTCCGATTTTACTTTCTGTATATTTTCTTCTGCTGTGGTTCTGTTTATCTCCTATCTTCTGTACAGAAGCTCCTCTGTATCTGAGCAGATCTAAAGCTCACAAGGTTTTACATAAACACATTTGTTTTTAAGTCTAATGTGACAGACGAGATTTAGCCCACAGTCTTTACATGCATTTTTACCAAATGGTACTGTGAGTTGGTCCTTCAGGGCTTGGAAGTCAGGCAAACTGTTCTCTTCCTTGCTAATATTCGTTTCACCAAGCATCTTTTCTCAAAGTAAGTTAGATTTGGTTTGTGATAATAACGTGTTAAGTCAGATAATGCTCACTGTTGACGAGCTTCACAGTTGCCCCAGGGAACTTCTTAGCAGCCCACTTTAATGCTGTACAGATCTAATAGCTTTTGAAATTACGAAGCCATTCATGACTTGTGACAAAGGTGTAATTAGAAGCACTTTCACCATGCTTAACCTTTAAGTTCTCAACCATTTGCATTATCAAAAACAAAGTAACCAAACCGAATTGAAATGAAAATATATCATTTCTAATAAAAAAGGAGGGAATGATCAAATACCAACCCAGATCTCTCACCTAAGCTCCAGATTATACGTTTACCCATCTACTGGGTCCCTACGTGTCCAAAATATGACTTTAAATTCGGCATTTTGAAAGTCAAGCTCATCTTCACCCTCAACAATTTATCCTTCTTCCAAAATTATAAAAACCCTACAAGAAAATCTAGGCAATACCCTTCAGGACATAGGCATGGACAAAGATTTTATGATGAAATCTCCAAAAGCAGTTGCAACAAAAGCAAACATTGATAAATGAGATCTAATTAAACGAAAGAGTTTCTGCATAGCAAAAGAAACTATCATCAGAGCAAACAGACAATCTACAGAATGGGAGAAAATTTTTGCAATATATCCGTCTGACAAAGGTCTAATATCCAGAACCTACAAGGAACTTAAACATATTTACAAAAAAAAAAAAATTAAAATTAAAAAGTGGGCAAAGGAAATGTACAGCCATTTCTCAAAAGAAGAAATTTATGTGACCAACAAGCATGGAAAAAGCTGAACATCATTGATCATTAAAGAAATGAAAATGAAAACCACAATGAGATACCATTTCATGCCAGTCAGAATGGCGATTATAAAAAGTCAGGAAACAACAGATGCTGCAAGGTGTGGAGAAATAGGGACAATTTTACACTGTTGGTGGGAAAGTAAATTTATTCAACCATTGTGGAAGACAGTGTGGCAGTTCCTCAAAGATTTAGAACTGGAAATACCATTTGACCCAGCAGTCTCATTACTGGGTATATACCCAAAGGAATATAAATCATTCTATTACAAAGATACATGCGTGTGTATGTTCATTGCAGCACTATTCACAACAGCAAAGACATGGAATCAACCCAAATGCCCATTAATGATAGACTAGATAAGGAAAATGTGGTACATATACACCATGGAATACTATGCAGCCATAAAGGGGAATGAGATTATGTCCTTTGCAGGGACATGGATGAAGCTGGAAGGCCATTATCCTCAGCAAACTAATGCAGGAACAAATGAAATATCACCTGTTCTCACTTATAAGCGGGAGCTGAACAATGAGAACACATGGACACAGGGAGAGGAACAACACACACTGGGGCTTTTTGGGAGAGGGTAAAGGGGGAGAGCATTGGGAAAAAGAGCAAATGCTCGCTAGGCTTAATTCCTAGTTGACGGGTTGACAGGTTCAGCAAACCACCATGGCACAAGTTTACCTATGTAACAGACCTCACATCCTGCACGTGTACCCAGAAACTTAAAAAAAGTTCTGTTTAAAATGCTCAAAAAGCTTTTGCTCATTTTAAAAATTGGATTGTGGGTTTTATATTATTGTTTTGTAAGATTTCTTTACATAGTTTAAATGGAAGCTCTTTGTCAAATACATATTTTACAAAGATTTTGTCCCAGTTAGTCATTTGTCTTTTCCTTTTCCTAACTGTGTTTTTCAAAGAGCTGTAGTTTCCAATTCCAGTGAATTACATTATACCAAATTTTTATTTTATAGTTTCTGATTTCGTGTTTTGTATAATACATTTTTGCCTAACACAATCACATAGAGATTTTCTACTGTGTTTTCTTATAGAAGTTTTATCATTTTTGCTTTTATATGTTAATGTATGATCCACTTTGAGTTGATTATTTTGTGTGTTATGAGGTAAAATTTGAGGTTTTGTTTTCTACATGAATATTCAATTTTCCCAGAATCGTTTGTTGAAAATCTTTTCCACAGTGAATTACCTTGGCAACTTTGTTGGAAGTTCAATGACCATATAAGTGTGAGTCTATTTCTGGACCCTCTATTAGGTCCCATGGGTTTTTATTCTTGATCTCACATCAGGACCCCACTGTGATGATTACTGTAGCTTATAAGTCTTGAAATTGGGTAATGCAAGATTTTTTTTTTAATTGGTAATCCTAGGTCTTTTGCCTTTCTATATAAATTTAAATTAAACTAATTAATTTCTTCTAACAAAACTTACTAAGAGGTTGTGAAATTATATCAAATAAATAGATCATGCTACTGACACTCAGTCGAGGCTTGTATTGGCATCTCCTAAAATGATAGACTCTATAAATTGACCAACATCCACCTGTGTGACTATAGTTAAATAACTGGACTGAATTTCTTTCCTCCATAGGTTTTATTGCTCTCAAGAATAGCCATGCTGCCAAAGGAAAAATGTAATGCACTTACAAATATAGAGCAAATATTGTGTGCCTACTATTGTGGGATCTGGCCAGCAGCCCGCAATACAACGGGGCTCTTTCTTTGTTCCCAGGTGGATCAGTAGGTCAAGAAATAATAGACACATGCAAGATAGTGAAAGCTGGGACCAGGGGGGTCACCACCTTCTGGTCCCGTGATGCTGCCAATGCACTGGATATACCAGCATTTATTATTAAGTTTAGTGAGGGTGGGGATAGGTTAGTGAGGGATTTAGGGTCATTTGATTATGAGGTGAGATGGTCACGTGGGGATGAAGTAATTCTTTAACATTACATCTGTATGCAGAAGTACGATATACAGAGATAAGAATTTACAATATATTGTATGCATCAGTAATTTCTAACAGAGCCTTAAAACAGAAACACAGTCATTCCATTACCTATGATTAGCAAGATATTAATCAGCAGTAACAGTGGCAGCAAAAACTGGTTACAAACAATCAATAGAAAGAGGACGTGAAGCTAGACCACTGGTTAGACCAGAAATTCTCAGAAGGGATTATGCCTTAACCCTAAAGAGGCCTAGAAGAGCTGTGGCAAGATGAGGGCATTTATAGCCTTATCTTATGCATATGAACAGGCACCCCTCATGTGTCTGTTTATAGGCTCTCCACAAGGGCCTCATTCTATTCCCAGAGCTATGAACATCTGCTTTTCTAGCATAGGAATCTTGGTAATGTGAAACCTCTCTCACTGCACGTCCATTCATAGACCCTCTCAAGGGGGAAGCACATCACACGCTGTTGGCTCATTCTGGCAGTCCAACCTGGCATTGTCTTTACACAGTCCTGCATGTAATTTTGTATTTACAATAATCAGGAGCATTTCATCTTTTATTCCATAGCAATAGTTTCAGGGGGTCTCCCTACAGCCTACTATGTACCTAATTCCATAATACTATTCAAACTTCTTCTGTCCAATTGTATGTCCTCACACAACTGGTTTTAATACCATGTTATCCCTACTCAGGCTGCAAATACTTTTATGTCTTCTCAATACAGCCATACAATATGTGCATGTTTTAAACACCATGCTCCCCTTAAAGGTGGTTTTAGTCATGACTCTTCTTCTCCTCATCATTAAAGAAAAAAAAATCAGCATATTCTAACCAAAGTGAAAAGCAGAGCATTATTGAAAAATCGTATTTTATGTTTGCTTATGTGCCGAATATATCTATGTGACCCAGGTGTTTAGGAAGTATGACCTGGTACCTATTCTGATGTCACTTCTTCAGTTAGGGCATAATATTTTATTCTGCCATGATGGAATTGAAGTTATCCCAAAGAGTGGAGTAGAACTACTCCTCAAATTGGGTGGAATTTTTTCTCAAAATATACACAAAATTGTGATTACTCCAAGAGACCTTTGGTAATCTAAACCTGTGGCAACAACTTTTAGGCAGCTCTGTTCAAAGCGGGTCTTCTTTAGTAGCTATACAATCTCTCTCAGTTGACCTAATTTTTACCAGCCAATTAAAACTGTGCATCACTAATGCTTACTGTGATGGCATTTAATTGGTGAAGCCTGCCTGACCCTCCATTATTATTACTCTGACCCATCGATCTTTAAAATTACAAACCCAAAAATTCACCTATGAATCCTTCATATTAAGAAATGCATGTACCTCGGCATAGAGATATACATATGGTCATTTTTGAGATTTTCAGTATGTGGCTTTCTTTTCTTTTTCACACTTAATATGTATAGCCATTTATCTGTGCCTGGACAGGTATGGAGAGCTATGCACATACATTCTGGACATTTAAAACTTTAAGTAGGCATTTTAAATATTAAAATAAAGGAATGTATTTTTACAGGTGACATTTTTGCATTGTTTATTAAATATGAGTTTCAAAGCAGGTTGGGAAATCTATTTTAATATGCCCTTATGCTGCAGCGATGTTTCAGTGAAGAAGGTCAGACTATTTTAGGTTCAGTCCCCTAAACCTGAACTCTTTCTTATCAGGAATACATCAAGTATTGATAAGCTGAGATGTGTACATTAGTTATTCTCTCTTTATATAAAATGTATTTGTTAGTAGCTCATGGGCATATATGAAATCTCAAGTTAAAAAATATATCTCATGGGAAAATAAAAATAGCATACAAATATTTCTTACTAATTTATGATAAATATTTTACAGTTGTTCCTATATCAATATGAGAGATGGGTGAAAAATATCTTAATGGAAGGAAGAAATCTATTCTTTATGTGAATGTGGATCATTGGTTTGCTGGTGTGTCAGGTTGGGCACTTGCTCATAAAGAACAGTGTTTCCATTATAAACATCATTTCAGTTAGTTAAAAAAATAATCTATGAAGACTGATGCCAACTTTAAACTCTTTCTATAATAGATTTGGCACTTGAGAGCAATCTTTTCTTTACAAATTTTAATGACCAAAAAATCAATCTGGCTTTCCTATGAGTTACAGTGAATTAAAAACAAATTGTTCATTATGTTCAGCTGCAATGGTGGGGGAGCTTAAAAATCCCCAAAAATGACCATGATTTCAATAAAAGTTAGAAAGTGATTGTTCAGTTTTAGTTGCATTGTATATGCCATTTAAAAGAAGGGGCTTAAGAAGGTGATTTAACATTGAAGTAAACTCTATGTAATTTGCAAATGAATTTTATGTGGTGCTCCTCACCTTTTTTAAAAATTCTCTGGAACTCCACTGTAACGTAATTCTTCACAGGTCAGAATTCTATAAAACATGAATTAATTTTATGCCTGAAAGGGGGTATAGTTATTAATGTAATAGAAGAAAAAGCACATTAAAACACATTGAAAATACAAGGCTACTTGCATACATGCAAGTGCACAATAAGTACTGAAGGTCAATCATACTTTGATGTTACAGTGTGTCATGGTCAGTTCAGCTAGGTTTCACACCATACATGTAAAGTACATGTTGTAGAATTTTAGGAGAACTTAGTCCCATGGTCATAGATGATAGCCTCCCCTCAACCAACACTTGTATTAATATGCGATACTAGTCACAGAAAAATGGACTGTATAAACTGTAGATGGAACAATTAATGTCTTTACTAGTTATGAAAACTACCTACTGGTTACATATATGCATGTGCAGATGCACAGTGAACCCACAAGATGTTACATTTTGAAGTCAATTTTCAAGAGAAACACAGTGTATTTGTGATTATTCTTTTCTTCATCCATCCATTCATTTATTCAACAAATACTTAATGCCTTTTTTTGTCCAAGCTCTATGATAAATATGGAGCATGAATAGATGAAGAAGATGACATTTGTCTTTAAAGAGCTTAAAATCTGTAGCAGTCTAAAATCATTCACAAATAGTCAATGCTGAATACAAATACTGTAAGAGAGAGGCAAAAAGAAGTTACATTACATTTTTGTGGGACAATCAGGATATGCATTATAAAGATGATATGTGAATGCTAGATACAGGAAAATGGTACCTGATTTTGCCTAATATGCATTAACATATTTTACTCTAACTTTATAAGGGCATCGTTTTAAAAGGCATACATTTTTATTGGTGTTTGTTAAAATGTGTAATCTTTCCTTGAATTCAACATAGACTTCAACATGAAATATGTACAACATAAAATATGTGGGATGTTCTTGGGGTTAGGAAAGTTTTACTGCAAACGATTATTTCCAATCTAGCCATTCTGTTCCATCATCTGCATAAGGGGTGTATTTCAAAGCAACATTTAAAAATTTTCTTTTCAAAATCTCAGACTTATGCCAAATACTATACACCATTCACTTCAATCATTATTGTATGCCATAGTTTGGATGCTTGTACTTCCAAATATCATGTGGAAACTTGATCCCAATTTTGAAGACGGGGCCTACTAGGAGGTGTTTTGGTCATAGGGTCTGATTCCTCATGAAGAGATCAATGCCCTCCCTTGGGGGTGAGTTCTCTTTCTATTAGTTCCCCTGAGAACTGACTGTTGAAAAGAACATGACACCTTCCTCATCTCCCTCTCTCACTTCCTCCCTTGACATCTCTGCACACACCAGCTGCCCTTTGCCTTCTGCTCTAAGTGGAAGCTACCTGAGGACCTCACCAAAAGCAGATGCTGGCAACATGCTTCTTGTATAGTCTGTAGAACAGTGAGCCAAAAAACTACTTTTCTTTCTTAATTACCTGATCTCAGGTATTCATTTATAGTAACACAAAATGAACTAAGCCATTGTAATAACTATATTCAATAAATATTTACTTTATACTATATGTCAGGTATTACAATGGGTAAAATATCTAATTTAGATACCAAACCAATGGAAGTTACTATTAATTTCATTCTCTAAAGATTTTGGGGATGTGCATTTCTTTGTTTCTGAGTGCTTTTGTGTGTGTTTTGTTTTGGAGCAAAACAAGAGGAGTTAGTCAAAATGGGAGAAAATAAGAAGTAGATATCTTTCAAGTTGTTTTTAATAGGCTATTATAATTAATATGATAACCTTCTTTATAGCAAAATTCTCTATTATTTAGAATCTTAATCTACTGTGATCCTCCATTAAATTTTAATATTTAAATTTTTATTTTAATAATATGGTAGATGAGGCTTATTTATTACAGGATTTTATGAATATTTCAATTAAAAGATCTAAAATTATTTTTAGATTTACAGAAATGTTGCAAAGATAGTACAGAATTTTCCTCTATACTCTTGTGATATTGTAAAATATGTATTTGGTCTTTGATGATTTCCTGGCATACAACTACTAAAATCCTCAGACTCTCCAAAGTGATGCCTTTCTGTATTCTAATGAGTTGACTTATGGCTGGCAGCCCCTGGGGGTCTAGTCACCAGAAAGACCAAGCTATGATTGGAGGGTAAAACTTCCAGAGAGTGCACAAAGGCTGAAGATTAAGTTGATCATCATTGACCAATGGTTTAATCAATCACGCCCACCTAATAATGTCTTCATAAGAACCCAAGAGAGCTGGCTATGTAGAGCTTTCGGATTGCTGAACACGTGGAGGGTCATGGAAGATAACATGTCCAGGGAAGGCCTGAAAGCTTCACACTCCTTACCATATACCTTGCCCTATGCAAATATTTGATCTGATTTTAGTATCCTTTGTAATATCCTTTATAGTAAACTGGGAAATGTAAGAATTTACATGAGTTCTATGAGTGGCACTAAGAAATTAATGAAACCGCAAATGGGGATCATGAGAACCCAAACTTGAAACCTATGGGCCAGAACCTTTAGAGGCCCAGGCTTGATTGACATCTGGTGGAGAGGTCAGTCTTGTAGGACTGAGTCCTCAATCTGTGGGATCTAATGTCATCTCCAGGTAACATCAGCATTAAATTGGAGGAAATTCAGTTGGTGTCACTGCAGAATTGATAGCTTTCTTCTTGTTGGAGAGAAATCCCCACACATTTGATCTCAAAACTCTCTGTGTTCATTGTTGTGTGGTATACGAGCAGGAAAAAAATAGTTGTTTTTTTTTTTTTTTTTTAACCTCAGACATTCGATTTTTCCTATTGTTAGCATCTCAACATTACTATGGTATATTTGTCACTTTTGAACCAATATTGATACATTTTTTGTCACTAAAATCCATTATTTCCTCAGATTTCCTTGGTTATTAATTCGTATTTATTTGGTTTTGCCATTTCAAGAATGTTATATAATTGGAATCATAGAATATCTAGCTTTTTCAGACTGACTTCTTTACTTAGTAATATGCACTTAAGATTCATCCATATTGTTGTGTGGACTGGTAGGTCATTCCTTTTGTATTTCCCAATGTTGTATGGATGTACTATAGTTAAGCCTTTGACCTATTGAAGGACATCTTGGCAATCACCATATTTTTGGTGATTATGAACAAAGTTGCTGTAAAAATTATAGTGGGGTTTTCTTGTGTAGGTAAGTTTTCAGTTCGCTTGAGTATGTATAGAGGAATGTTATTACTGGGTTGTATAGTATATAATTGCTACATTCTCTTTCAAAGTGGATGTAGCATTTTGCATTCCCACCAGTAATGTTTGTTCTAGTTGACCTTCATCTTCGACAAGTTTTTAAAATCAATATGTATATTTCTAAATTTTAGCCATTCTAACAGATATTGTGGTATTGTGACATGAATTTACTTTGCATTTCCCTAATTGCTAATGATGCTGATTATTTTCTATGTGCTTATTTTTCACCTGCATATATTATTTGGTGCATTATGTGTTCAAGTCTATTGTTCATTTTTTAGTTGTTGGGTTTTTTTTGTTTTGTTTTGTTTTGTTTTTGACAGAGTTTCGCTCTTGTTGCCCAGTCTGGAGCACAATGGCGCAAATCTCGGCTCACTGCAATCTCCGCTTCCCAGGTTCAAGTAATTCTCCTGCCTCAGCCTCCTTGGTAGCTGGAATTACAGGGACCCGCCACAATGCCTGGCTAATTTTTGTATTTTTAGTAGACATGAGGTTTCACTATGTTGGCCAGGCTGGTCTCTAACTCCTGACCTCAAGTGATCCACCCACCTTGGCCTTCCAAAGTGCTAGGATTACAGATGTGAGCTACTGCACCAGGCCACCACTTTTTAGTGTTTTTAAACTGGAGTTTTAAAAGTTCTTTATGCATTCTGTATATAATATATGTCTCTCAATAGGTGAATGGACAAAAAAAAAATACACTGTGGTACATCCATGCAATGAAATAGTATTTAGAATTAAATATAAATAAACTACCTACCAATCAATGCAATGATTTGAATTTGTGATTTGAAAATATTTCCATCTATTCTGTAGCTTGTGCTTTTTTATTCTCTTAAAAGTGCCTTCCACACAGCGAACACTATTAATTTTGATGAAATCCAATTTATTATTATTTTCAGTATGGATCTTGTTATTGTTTTACAATTTGATATAATTTATATTTTGCATAAAGTGTAAAGTTTAGGTAGATGTTCCTGTTGGCTTATAGCTTGCAATTTTTACATATCATTTGTTGAAGATGATTGTTTTCCATTCAAAAATTAGTTAGCACTTTGCTTACACTGCTATACCACCACAGCCGACATGCGTGCAGCCTGCCATGCTGCCATGGCTGCTAGCACATGCAAGTGAGCACAGATTATACTGCAATGACTTTGATGAAATGCTTTGGCATGCACCACCCAGAGGAGTTTGGTGGCCAGCACACCAGGAACACCTCGGCCCCTGCAGTGCAGCAGGTTCCTAACCTTGAGGAGCCAGTGAATGAAGCTGGTAGCCCAGTACCAGCTCATGACAGTTAGAGCATGCAGACCAGGAGCTCTTACTTAAGTCTTAGCCCACTAAAATCTTCCAGAAATGAAGCCTGTTGACTAAACCCCACCTCATACTGCTATCAAACCCCCAACAGCATCAAAGAAGATAAAATTTTAAAAATCCCATTCAAAGGATAGCAACTTCAAACACTAAAAGAACATTAGCACACAGAAATGAGAGAGAACCAGTGCAAGAAATCTGGCAACTTGAAAAGCCACAGCATCTTCTCACCTCTAAATGACTGCACTAGTTCCTGAGTAATAGCTCTTTACCATGCTGAAATGGTGTAAATGACAGAAATAGAATTCAGAATATGGACACAAATGAAGATTATTGAGACTCAGGATACAATTGAAACCCAATTCAAGTATTCTAAAGAATAAAAACAAATTAGGAGATGAAAGATGACATGGCCATTTTAAGAAATAACCAAACTAATCTGATAGGACTGAGAAACTCACATCAAGAATTTCATAATACAATCACAGGTAATAACAGCAGAATCAACCAAGCTGAGGAAAGAAACTAAGAGCATGAAGACTGGTTCTCCAAATAAGTCAGTCAGATAAAACTAAAGAATAAAGAAAAATGAACAAAGCTTTTGAGAAATAAGGGATTATGTGAAGAGCACAAATCTAGCACTCATTAGTGCCCCTGAAATAGGGAGAGAAAATAAGCAATGTGGAAAACATATTTGAATATATCATCCATAAAAATGTCCCCAGTATTGCTACAGATCCCAACATTCAAATTCTGAAAATACAGAGAACCCTGTTGAATGCTGTACAAGATGACAATCCCCAGGACACATAGTTATGAAATTCTCCAAGGTCAACATGAAATTTTTAAAAATTAAAGGCAGCTAGAAGGAAGGGGCAGGTCACCTACAAAGGGAATCCCATCAGGTTAACAGTACACCTTTCATCAGAAACCCTATAAGCAGAAGCGAATGGGGGCTTATCTTCAACATTCATAAGGAAAAGAAATTCCAACAAAGGATTTCCTTTCTGGCCAAACTAAGCTTCATAAGTAAAGGAGAAATAAGATCCTTCTCAGACAAGCAAATGCTAAGGGAATTTCTATCGCCAGATCTGCCTTCTAAGAGATCCTGAATGGATGCTAAATATGGAAAGACCACTACCAACCACCTCAAAAACACACCTAAGTATAGATCATTGACACTATACATCAATCACACAAACAAGTCTGCATAATAACCAGCTAACATCACAATGACAGCGAATCCACACATGCCAATATAAACCTTGAATGTATATGGGCTAAATGCCCCAGCTAAAAGGCACAAAGTGGGAAGTGGGAGAAATAAGTAAGACTCAATGGTATGCAGTGTTTGAGAGATGCATCTCACATGCAATGACACCTGTAGGCTCAAAGTAAATGGAGCTTGGAGAAAACTCTACCAAGCAAACAGAAAACAAAACAAAACAAAAAATTAGGGGTTGCTGTTGTAATTTCACATAAAGCAGATTTCAGTACAACAAAGTGTAAAAAAAATAAAATTAAATTAAAAAATTGGCATTACATAATGGTAATTGGTTCAATTCAACAAGAAGTAGTAACTATCCTAAATATAGATACACCCAACACAGGAGCACTCAGATTCATAATGCAAGTTCTTAGAGACCTATGAAGAGATTTATATCACCACACCATCATTTTCAGTGGGAGACTTTAACACCCCCACTGAAAGTGTTAGACAGATTATTGAGGCAGAAAACTAACAGAGATATTTAAGACCTGAACTCAGCACTTGACCAATAAGCTTACCCTAAAACAACAGAATATGCATTCTTTTCATTTAGAGATGGCACAGACTGTAAAATTTACCGTAAAATCTGTCATAAAAAATAATTCTCATCAAATTCAAAACAGAAATTATACCAACCACACTCACAGACAACAGTACAATAAGAATGGAAATCAATACTAAGGAAATCTCTCAAAAACATATTACTTTACATTGAAATTAAACAACCTTCTCCAGAATAACTTTTGGGTAAACAATGAAATTAAGACAGAAATTATTTGAAACCAATGAGAAAAAAAATACAACAAACGAGAATCTCTGGGAATTAGCTACAGGAGTATTATAGAGGAAAATATATAGCACTAAATGCCCACATCAAAAAGTTAAAAAGATCTGAAGTTAACAACCTAACATCACACCTAAAGGAACTAGAGAAACACAAGCAAACCAGCAATATAGGTAGCAGAAGACAGGAAATAACCAAAATCAGAGCTGAAATGATCAAAATTAAAATGCAAAAAAAAAAATAAAAAAGAGTAATGAATTCAGGAGTTTATTTTTTGAAAGAATAAATAAGATTAATAGACTGGTAGATAGATGAATAAAGAAAAAAATCCAAATAAACACAATCAGAAATGATAAAGGCGTATTTCCATTGACCTTACAGAAATGTACAGACACACAAAAACCCTCAGATAATGAGCATCTCTATGCACACAACTAGAAAAAATCAGATTCAAAGCTCAGATCCACCACTTATTGACTAAAACTCTAAGCAAGTCGATCTCCCTGAGATTCAGGTAACTCACCTCTAAAGTAAATATTACAATACCTACTTGAAGAATCATTGTGAGAATTAGATAAAATATTTTTAACATACTTAAAACTGTTCCAGGAAATGCTGTTCAAGCTTAAGAAAAAAATTCTGCATTCATAGGTAAAACGTATAGACAAATAATCAATCTAAAGAATGGTTTATGGTACTTAGTTGAGAGGATTAGGGCCCTTTTTAATCCTATTGCAGTCACCACTAACAGAATCTCCCGAAATCTCCCTGGAATACCCTCAAATGACAGAAAAATGTAAATGTGTACCTCCAGCAGCTTCTTGCTATTAGTGCAAAACTCCATTAAGTCTTATTTTATCTTGAAAAATCCACGTGACTCTTATATTCTGTTATAGAATTGTATTTGTTTTAATATAAAAATTATATGTTAAATTATTTAGCAATTAGTTACCAAACGCAAATATTTTAAGGATGTACTGATGAACAAAGAAGCAATGATCCCATCTACCTAGAAAATGAAAAGCACAGAGGTTCTAGAATAGAGAATTCTGCAGCCACAACTCCAGTTCTCAGTAGAGTCGAGGCTAAAGCCAATGTGCATATGCAAATGAGCTACTTTGAACATAAAGCCCTCAACAGGTACGTTCCTCCAGCAAGCCCTCTCAGAACCAGTGAATCCTGACCTTTTAGTTTCACAGCACTTTTTACTTAGTCTTCCTTCAGCATGATTCATGGGCTAATCACCACCCTCCCAGAGCCCAGATTCTGCAGCCCCGGAAGGCTAGGACCATATTTAAAAAGTAAAAGAAATTACTCATAGAAAGCATGCTCAATAAATATGTGTTAATCACCAGATGATTACTCTTCTCACCATGAATAATTGAGAAAAGCAAAAATTACCCCAAACGAAAACTAAATTTAACAACATTTCAAATCTAAGGACTGAAAGGGTGATTAAAAGTCATTGCATTATGAGAAAAAAAAAAAAAAAAAAAAACCCTAGAATTAAATGAATATATTCCTGGAAACACACAACATCCAAAGATTGGACCAGGAAGAAATTGCATCTCCTAACTGACCAATAACGAGATCTGAAATTGAGTCAGTAATAAAAAGCCTACCAACCAGAAGAATCCCAGGACCAGATGGATTCACTGCTAAAGTCTACCAGATGTGTAAAGGAGAGCTGGTACAATTCCTACTGCAACTATTTTAAAAAACGAGGAGGAGAAACTCCTGCCTAACTCATTTTATGATGGCAGCATCACGCTGATGCCAAAACCTGGCAGAAACAACAACAAAAAGGAGAATTTTAGGCCAATGTTTTTATGAAAATAGATGCAAAATTTCTCAACAAAATACTAACAAACCAAATTCAGTAGCACATCAAAAAAATAATCCACCACGATCAATCAGAGTTTATCCCTGTGATGCAAGATTGGTTCAACATAAGCAAATTAATAAATGTGATTTTTCACATAAGCAGAACTAAAAACAAAAAGTAAATCATCATCTCAATAGATGCAGAAAAGGCTTTCATTAAAATTCAACATTCCCTCATGTTAAAAAACCCTCAACAAACTAGACATTGATGGAACATGTCTCAAAATAATAGCCATCTGTGACAAACCTACACTGCAAATTATACTGAACATGAAAAAACTGGAAGCATTTCCTTTGAAAACTGGAATAGGACAAGGATGCCAACCCTCATCACTCTTGTTCAACATAGTACTGGAATTCCTATCTAGAGCAATCAGGCAAGAGAAAAAATTGAAAGGCATGGAAAGAGGTGGAGCAGAAGTCAAACTATCTCTGTTTGCAGATGATATGATTCTATATCTAGAAAATCCCGTTGTCTTTGCCCAAAAGCTCCTTGATTTGATAAACTACTTCAGAGGAAGTTATCTTCTATTTCTATTTGCTGTTTTCTTTAAAATCATACTTTATTATTGGATTTTATCCAATGCTTTTTTTCATCAACTGATATGACCATGTGGTCTTTCATTTTTAGACTGTTAGTGTGGTGAATTACATTTATTGATTTTCAAATAAATAGCCAGCCTTGCATCTCAGGAACAAACCCCACTTGGTCATAGTGTGTGTGTGTGTGTGCGCGCGCGTGTGTCTGTGTATGTATATATTTGAAGAACTGAATTTTGTTAATATTTCTTAAGAGTTTATGTTTCTAGGCCGGATGCAATGGTTACGCCTGTAATCCCAGCACTTTGGGAGGCCGAGGCGGATGGATCACGAGGTCAGGAGATCAAGACCATCCTGGCTAACATGGTGAAACCCCGTCTCCACTAAAAATATAAAAAATTAGCCGGGAGTGGTGGCAGGCGCCTGTAGTCCCAGCCACTCGGGAGGCTGAGGCAGGAGAATGGCGTGAACCTGGGAGGCAGAGCTGGCAGTGAGCCCAGATCGCGCCACTGCACTAAAGCCTGGGTGATGGAGCGAGACTCCCTCTCAAAAAAAAAAAAAAAAGGAATTTATGTTTCTATATTGTTGAGAGAGATTCATATGGAGTTTTGTACTTTTTTACACAATGATTTTCTGGTTTTGTTATGAGGGTAATGCCTGCCTCATAAAACAAAATTGGAAGTGTTCTCTTCTATTTCCTAAAAGACATTATGTAGAATTGGTGCTATTTCTTATTTAAATGTTTAATATTAATAGAATTCATCATTGGAATCACGTGGGCCTGGAGATTTGTTTTTTGAAAAGTTTTCAACTATGAATTCAATTTCTTTGTTTTCAAATTTTTACTTAATTTCTTTTATTTAATTTGAACTTCTTTGAAGATTTTAGAAATAGGCTATCTCTGTGAAATCTATATCAGTTTGGGTGACTTCTGGTGGTTTGCAGTTTTTAGGGAATTGTTCTTTTTTATTTGAATTTTCCAATTTATGGGCACAGATTTATTAGTTTTATTCTATTATTATTGTCTTGAATTATTCCAGATGTTTAAGATATTCCCTCTTTCATTTCTGATACCTGTGCCATTTTTCACTTTTTCATGGTTTGATATTTTCCTATTTTATTGATCATTTAATAAACAGTTTTTGCATTCATTGATTTTTCTCTGTCGTTTTTATATGTTCTGTTTATTCTCTTAACATGATCCTTCATTCTACTTTATTTAGGTTCATTTTTCTCTTCTTGTTCTAGATTCTTAAGGTGGAAGTTTAAATTGTTGATTCAAAATCACCTTTCTTTGATAATATAAGCACTTAATGCTATACTTTTCTTCTCAGCACTGCTTTAGTAGCATACCGCAGTTTTTGGGTCATTCATTAATTTTCTTATTCATAATTTTTGTGCATACATAATAGGTGTATAGTTTAAAATTTAATTTTATATTCAGGGGATATTGCATGACACTGGGGTGTGTTGTATGAATGATTCTATCAGCCAGATAGTGACTATAGTGCACAATAGGTAGCTTTTCAGCTTTACAACGTTCTAGTATGCCCCAGTGTCTATTGTTCCCATCTTTATGTCCATATGTGCCCAGTTTTTAGCTTTCATTTATGAATGAGAACATGCAATATTTGATTTTCTGTTATTGCGTTATTTCATTTAGAAGGCCTCCATCTGAATCTATGTTGCTGCAAAGAACATGATTTTATTCTTTTTTTAATGACTGTGCAGTATTCCATGGTGTACATGTACCAGATAATCTTAATCCAATCCACTGTTGATTGGCACCTAGGCTGATGTCACGTCTTTGCTGTTGTGAATAGTGCTGTGATCAACATATGCATCCATGTGATGTTTTGGTAGAATAATTTATTTTCCTTTGGGGGTATATATTTGCAGTAATGATACTGCTGGGTCCAGTGATAGTTCTGTTATAAGATCTTTGAGAAATCTCCAAACTGCATTCCACAGTGGCTGAACTAATTTACATTCTCATGATCATTGTAATGTTTTGCTCCACAGTCTTTCCAGTATCTGTTATTTTTTGTGCTTTTAATAGTAGTTATTCTGACGGATGTGAAATGGTATCTCAATGTGGTTTAATTAATTAATTAACTAATTAATTAATTATTATCATTATTCTCTCCCTCCTCCAACCCTCCATCCTCAGGTAGGCCCTGGTGTCTGTTGTTCCCCACTATGTGTCCATGTATTCTCATTGATTAGCTCTCATTTATAAATAAAAATAATTTTTGAGTGCTAATTTATAATTTATATAAATTATATTTTTATAATTTATAATTTATAAGTGAGAATATGTGGCATTCAATTTTCTGTTCCTGCATTAGTATGCTTAGCATAATGGCCTGGGTTTTCATCCATGTTGCAGCAAAGGACATGATCTTGTTCTTTTTTAATGTCTGTTTAGTGCTCCATGGTGTATATGTACCACACTTTCATTATTCAATTTGTCATTGATGGGAATTTAGGCTGATTGTATATATTTGCTATTGTGAATGGTGCTGTAATGAATATGTGTGTGCGTGTGTCTACATGGCAGAATGATTTATATTCCTTTGAGTATATATCCAATAGTGGAATTGCTGGGTCGAATGGCAATTCTGTTTTAAGTTTTTTGAAAAAGTGCTGTACTGCTTTCCACACTGGCGAAACTACTTTAGACAACCCCAGCAATGTATAAGCATTCCCTTTACTCCACAACCTTGACAGCATTTGTTAATTTTTTCCTTTTTAATAATAGCCAGTCTTACTGGCACGCGATGGTATCTCATTGCGGTTTTGATGTACATTTCTGTGATGATTAGTGATGCTGAGTATTTTTTCATATGTTTGTTGGCCACACATATGTCTTCTTTTGAAAAAATGTCTGTTCATTTCCTTTGCCCACTTTTTAATGGGGTTGTTTATTTTTTTTACTTGCAAATTTGCTTAAGTTCCACACTAATTCTAGATATTAGACTTTTGTTGGATGCATAGCTTGCAAATATTTTCCCCCATTCTTTAGGTTGTCTGTTTACTCCATTGGTAGTTTCTTTTGCTATGGAAAAGCTCTTTAGTTTAACTAGGTTCCATTTGTCAGTTTTTGTTTTTATTGCAATTGCTTTTGCCATCTTCGTCATGAAACCTTTGCCAGGTCCTAGGTCCAGAAGGATATTGCCTAGGTTGTCTTTCAGGGTTTTTACATTTACGTTTTTACATTTGGGTTTTACATTTAAGTCTTTAATCCATCTTCAGCTGATTTTTGTGTATGGTGAAGAAGGGGCCCTATTTCAATCTTCTACATGTGACTAGACAGTTATCCTGGCACCATTTATTGAATAGGGAGTCCTTTCCCCATTGCTTGTTTTTGTTGGTTTTGTCTAACCAGATGGCTGCATTATGCAGGCTTAGTCTGGGCTATCTATTCTGTTACAATGGTCTATGTGACGGTTTTTGTATCATTACCATTCTTGTATCATTACCATTTTGTTTACTGTAGCCTTGAAGTATAGTATGAAGTCAGTTAAAGTGATCCCTTCAGCTTTCGTCCTTTTGGTTAGGGTTGTCTTGGCTATTAGGTATCTGTTTGATTCCATATAAATTTTAAAATAGTTCTTTAAATTCTGTGAAGAATGTAATTGGTAGTTTGATAGGAGTAACACTAAATCTGTACATTGCTTTGGAATGGCCATTTTAACGATATTGATTTTCCTATTCATGAGCATGGAATGCTTTTCTATTTGTTCGTTGTTGTGGGAAGTCAGGGACCCTGAACAGAGGGACCTGCTGAAGCCATGACAGAAAAACATAAATTGTGAAGATTTCATGGACATTTATTAGTTCCCCAAATTAATACTATTATAATTTCTTATGCCTGTCTTTACTACAGTCTCTGAACATAAATTGTGAAAATTTCATGGACATTTATCACTTCCCCAATCAATACTCTTGTGATTTCCTGTGGCTGTCTTTACTTTAATCTCTTAATCCTGTCATCTTCATAAGCTGAGAATGTATGTCACCTCAGGACCCTGTGATGATTGTGTTAACTGCACAAATTGTTCGTAAAGCATGTGTGTTTAAGCAATATGAAATCTGGGCACCTTGAAAAAAGAACAGGGTAACAGCGATGTTCAGGGAACAAGGGAGATAACCATTAGGTTTGACTGCCGGGGAGCCAGACAGAACAGAGTCATATTTCTCTTCTTACAAAAGCTAATAGGAGAAATATCACTGAATTCTTCTTCTCAAGAAGGAACAGCCCTGAGAAAGAGAATGCATTCCTAGGGGAGGGTCTCTAAAATGACCGCTCTGGGAATGTCTGTTTTATACTAGTTTAGATAAGGGATGAAATAAGCTGTGGTCTCCCGTAGCACCCCCAGGTCTATTTGGATGAGGAAATTCCTGCCTGGTAAATTTTAGTCAGACTGGTTTTCTGCTCTCAAACCTTGTCTCCTGATAAGATGTTATCAATGATGATGCGTGCCCAGTGGGACATGAAACTTCATCGGCAATTCTAATTTCACCCTGGTCCTGTGATCTCACTCTGCCCCCATTTGCCTTGTGATAATTTATTGCGCTTGAAGCATGTGATCTCTGTGATCCACACCCTATTCATACACCCTTCCCCTTTTGAAATCCATAATAAAAACTTGCTGGTTTTGCGGCTCAGGGGGCATCACGGAACCTGCTGACATGTGATGTCTCCCCCGGACACCCAGCTTTAAAATATCGCTCTTTTATACTCTTTCCCCTTTATTTCTCAGACAGACTGACACTTAGGGAAAATAGAAAAGAACTTACATTGAAATATCAGGGGCTGGTTCCCCCAATAGTTTGTGTCATCTCTGATTTCTTTGAGCAGTGTTTTGTAATTCTCATTGTAGAGATCTCTCACCTCTGTGCTTCACTATATTCCAAAGCATTTTATTCTTTTCATGTCAGTTATAAATGGAATTGTGTTTTTGATTTGGCTCTGTTTGGATGTTATTGGTGTGTTGGGATAGTACTGATTTTTGTACATCAAATTTGTATCCTGAAACTGCTGAAGTTGTTTTTTCAGAGAAAGAAGCTTTGGCGAAAATACTATGGGGTCTTCTAGAGATAACATCATGTCATCTCCAAATAGAGATAGTTTGACTTCTTCTCTTGTTATTTGGATGACTTTTATTTCTTTCTTCTGCCTGATTTCTTTGGCTAGGAATTCCAGTACTATGTTGAACATGGGTGGTTAGAGTGGTCATCCTTGTCTTGTGTAAGTTTTCATGGGGACTGCTTCCAACTTTTGCCTATTCAGTATGATGTTGGCTGTGGATGTGGCATCGATGGCTTTTATCTTGACATATGTTTCTTCGATGGGTAGTTTACTGAGAGTTTTTGACATGAACTTCTAATGTTTAGTGATGATAAGCATTTGTTCAAATGTTTTTTGGCTGCTTGTACGTCTTCCTTTGAAAAGTGTCTATTTATGTCCTTTGCCCATTTTTACATGTGGTTGTTTATTCTCATTGATTTAAGTTTCAGATCGTGGATATTAAACCTTTATTGAATGCATAATTTGCAAATATTTGCTTCTATTCTGTGCATTGTCTGTTTACTCTCTTTATAGTTTGTTTTGTTGTGCAAAAGCTTTCGTTTAATTAGGTCCTACTTGTCAATTTTTGTTTTTCCTGAAATTGCTTTTGAGGATTTAGTCATAAATTATTTGCCAATGCTGATATGTGGAATGGTATTTCCTAGGTTTTCTACTGGGATTTTTATTGTTTGAGGTCTTAAATTTAAATCTTTAATCATGAGTTAAGTTTTGTATATGGTAAAAGGTAGGGATCTAGTTTCATTCTTCTGCATGTGGATAGACAGTTATCCCAGCACCATTTATTAAATAGGTAGTCATTTTCCTGTTGTTTATTTTTATTGACTTTGTTGAAGATCAGATCACTGTAGGTGTGCAGCCCTTGTTCTAGGCAGTCTATTCTTTCCATTGGTCTCTGTGCTGTTTTTATGCTAGTACCATGATATTTCAGTTATCATAGCCTTATAGTATAGATTGAGTCTGATAAAATGATGCCTTTGGCTTTTTTTCCCCCCTTAGGATTGCTTTGTATATTCAGGCTCCTATTTGGTTCAATATGAATTTTAGAATAGATTTTTCTAATTCTGTGAAAAGTGACATTGGTAGCTTTATAGGAAGAACATTAAATCTGTAGATTGCTTTTGGCAGTATAGCCATTTTAATGATGTTAATTATTCCATTCCATGAGCATGGAATATTTTTCCATTTGTTTCTGTCATCACTGATTTCTTTCATCAGTTTTTAAACATTTTCTCCTCATAGAGAAATTTCACTTCCTTGGTTGGCTGTATTCCTAGGTATTTTATTGTTTGTGGCTACTGTGAATGAGATTGTTTTCTTGATTTGGCTCTCAGCTACTGGGTTTTCTAAATGGATTCTAAATGGATTTTGAATCCTAAACCTTTACTGCGGTCATTCATCAGATCTAGGAGCCTTTTGGTGGAGTCTTTAGGGTTTCATAGGTATTGAATTTTTTTGTCAGCAAATATAGTTATTTTGACTTCCTCTCTTCCTATTTGGATGATTTTATGTTTCTTTCTCTCGCTTGATTGCTGTGGCTAGGACTTTCAGTACTATGTTGAGTAGGAGTGGTGAGAGCTTGCATCCTCATGTTGTTCCTCTTTTTAGAGGAAATGTTTATAGCTTTTACCCATTCAGTATGATGCTGGCTGCGGATTTGTCATAGATGCTTTTTATTATTTTAAGGTATGATTCTTCAGTGCCTTGTTTGTTGAGAGTATTTATCATGAAGAGATGTTGGATTTTATTGAAAGTTTTTGTCTTCCTATTAAAGTGATCGTATGTTTTTTGTCTCTAATTCTGATTGTGTTCCTTTGGATTTTGATTTTCTCTCCTCATTCTTTTTTGATCTAACTATTGGTCTATTGATTTTATTTATTGTTTCAAGGAACCAACTTTTTTTTTTTTTTTTAGATGGAGTCTCACTCTGTCGCCAGGCTGGAGTGAAGTGGTGCTATCTTGGCTCACTGCAAGTTCTGCTTCCCAGGTTCACACCATTCTCCTGCCTCAGCCTCCTTAGTAGCTGGGACTACAGGCACCCACTGCTATGCCTGGCTAATTTTTTGTATTTTTTTTTAGTAGAGACGGGGTTTCACTATGTTAGCCAGGATGGTCTCGATCTCCTTACCTCGTGATCCACCCGCCTCGGCCTCCCAAAGTGTTGGGATTATAGGCATAAGCCACCACGCCCGGACCAACTTTTGTTTTTTTGAATACAACTTTTTATGAATTTTTGTGTCTCAATTTTATTCAGTTCTGCTCTGATTTTAGTTATTTCTTTCTTCTGCTAGATTTAGAGTTAGTTTTTTCCTGTGAGTGGAAAATATTACCTCACTCTATTTTTTAAAAATTCACAGATAATAAATAACTCAAGCAAGCAGTTACCATCATGTGACTCGGGAGGCCTCTCAATCATGGTGGAAGGTGAAAGGCACATTTCACATGGTGGCAGACAAGAGACGAGAGCCTGTGTAGGGAAACTCTCCTTTTAAAAACCATCAGATGTCGTGAGACTTATTCACTATCACAAGAACAGCATGGGAAAAATCTGCCCCCATAATTCAATTACCTCCCACTGGGTCCCTCCCACAATGTGGGAATTCAAGATGAGATTTGGGTGGGGACACAGCCAAACCATATCATGTATGTTTGTAATTATTACATCTTTCTGATATAGTGACCATTATAATTATAAAATATTCCTCTTTATTGCTGGTAACATTTTTTAAATGTTTATTTTGTCTGTCCTTAAAGGGTGCATCCTTAGGCCTAAGTATAGTCATCATGAAATTATAAGGTTTTAGCATGGTTCTCTTTGACTGTCACTTTCACTGGTATCTGTGTTAAGTCATTTGTCTGTTGGTATCACACCCAGCTGTTGGCTCTGAGTTACAGTTTATTATTCTATCGTTCTGACAGTGCATTGGGACATAAATGCTACAAAGTCTGATCCAATTATATTCCAGTGTCTTTGCAAGGGTAGTTTTATAGGGTAGTCTTTGCAATTTTTTTCCACCACAGGAGAGAAATTACTCTGTTTTCCATGATCCTTGCTGGTTAACAAGCTGGTCAGTGGCTTAGCTTTTTTCTCTCATGGAGCTAAGTTGTAGCCCCTTTTTATCTCTGCTCTTCATTGCTTACATCTGCAATCTTCATTGTATTTAAGAGTACCCTTAAGTTTGACCTTCCCACACTATTCCAAAAAAATCGTTAGCCCCTTTAGGGAGAGCTTCTTAGTTTTCTAATATTGTGGCCTATTCCTTCCTTTCTAGGGAAAAAACCTGCATCACTACTCTGTAATTGGGGGCAAAGAAGCTGGCTCATTTATCTCAGAATAAAAAAATTAATTGTGTCTTTTCTTTCTTTCTTTCTTTTTTTCTTTCTTTCTTTCTTTCTTTCTTTCTTTCTTTCTTTCTTTCTTTCTTTCTTTCTTTCTTTCTTTCCTTTTCTTTTCTTTTTCTTTCCCTCCCTTCCTTCCTTCCTTCCTTCCTTCCTTCCTTCCTTCCTTCCTTCCTTCCTTCCTTCCTTTCTTTCTTTCTTTCTTTCTTTCTTTCTTTCTTTCTTTCTTTCTTTCTTTCTTTCCTTCTTTCTTTCCTTCTTTCTTTCTTTCTTTTCTCTTTTTCTCAGAGTCTCTCTCTGTAAACCAGCTGGAGTGCAGTGGCACAATCTTGGCTGACAGCAACCTTCACTTCCAAAGTTCAAGCAATTCTCCCACCTCAGCCTCCTGAGCAGCTAGGACTACAGGCGCACGCCACCACACCCAGCTAATATTTGTATTTTTGGTAGAGACAAGTTTTGCCATGTCACCCAGGCTGGTCTTGAACTCCTGACCTCAAGTGATCCACCTGCCTCAGCCTCCTAAAGTGCTGGGATTAGAGATGTGAGCCACCATGCCCAGCCAGAAGTTACCTCTTTCATTATTAGCTTGCCTATCCCAGAATGAAACCTTCACGCTTTGAATGACATGGGGCAAGGATGATATGGGCCCCATTGTTCTTGTCCTACTTCACCTGTATTAGAGCTACTACCATATGATGTGTGGCTTCATCGAGTGAGTGAGCTCCAAAGCTCTCAGCCTCTCTGGAAGAGAGTTTTGCAACATGGAACTGGGGGTGATGAGAAATGAGAAATGGCTTGTGTCTTTTAGGAGATATTGTAACATTCAGTTGTAAACTGGGAAAAGAGAGAGCCCTGCGGTTTTTGTCACATCAATTCAGAGTGGAGCACCTATGTAGCTGAATGGAGGTAGAGAGCATTTCATGTCTTTTGTTGTAGACACTTGCTATTCTCATTGAGATTTAGCATATTTTTTTAATAAATGCTTTTTCTTTTGCTATTATGCAATTTGGACTATTTACAGAGGCTTTAAGCTTTTGTTCTAAAATAATTCTCACCAATTACGATTTTTTCCCATGGGGAGCTTTTTTTCCATGAAAGCTTTGGGGTTTACTCTGGGTCTAATAATTTTGACCTATATGCTGTATATTTTGAGTATTATACCAGTATTATTTAAAGTCTAGGCAGAATGTCCCCTGTGCAGAATGCTGATAGTTTTTCTTTCTCAGTGAATTGGACTATTTATGTTTAGACAACAATTTCTCATATATGCTGTTTGTATTGTGCTTTCAAGGTAATTGCTGTTTTTAAAGTCTGTGCAGTGATTTTTGGATCTATCCTTTGTGTACACTACCTAGACCATTTTGGCACTTGGTCAGTGTTATATCTCTGAATTTAGATATTAAAGTCTTTGGTAGGCACATTAACATCAGATCCCTGTGTATGCACAGCCCAGGATTGATTTCAAGATTTCATAGCCACTTAGCTCATTGTCCTCACTGCCTCCTTTTTTCCTAAGCTCTCCTGTGCCTTCCAGTTCTCTGGGTGTCTTCTTTTCAGTCTTTTGGCTGGATGCTTGAGACTTAGTTACCCCTACTATATCGTGCACTTCTACTCCTGTGTGCGCGTTCAAGTTCAAGTGGTAGGAAGTCAGAAAGCAAAAACAAAGCAAAACAAAAAAATCAATGTGCTTGGCCCCACTTTCTTTATGCCATAGCTCCTGTGGTCAGAGAGGGAGATTCCTGTGCTCCTGTTTCTACCCTACAGTTCACATGGAATTGAGGACACAGGCAATAGAGAAGGAAAACAAACAAACAAGAAACAAGGGGGTCTCCTATATTCCTCTCTGTACCCCAGTACCCATTCATGGTATTCTGAGTGCACTTTTGAAAGTCATATCAATGGAAATTCATATACCCCAAACATACTTTTTATTCCTGAAAATTGAGGAAATTTTTAGATATTACAGAAATGTTTCCCAAGTTTCTATTGAGGCAGATACTGGTTTTTAAAACATTCAAATGTTAATAAAACAAATACGGAAACTTTCAGAATACTGTAGCAAGCTGTTAAATAAAAAGTATACATAGTTACAGTAAAGAAAAATGCTGTCCTGATTTCAACTTTTATCCATTCAATAAGCATTTATTGCATACTAATAATTGTAAAAATATTGTTCCAGTCCAGCATTGTAAACTGAAATAGCTTTTGTTGATGGAAACGATGGCCAATGTAGTGGCTAGTATAGTAACCACTAGCCACATGTGGTTATTAAGGACTTGAAATGTGGCAAGTGCAAATGATAAACTAGCTAGAGACTATGATATTGTACAGTTCTAGGCATTTTTGAAAACACAAATATAATTGCTAATGAGATAGTAGTTATTATCTATTGCACATTGTATTAATATTTTATGTTTATCTCGTTCATTATAGCCATTTGATCATTATATGTTTATAGAAGAAGAAACTGTGGTCCAGAGAGGTAAAGTAACTTTTTCAAAGTCACAAAGTTATGAAACACCAAAATTTGACTTCATAGCATGTATGTATTATTTGAGGGTCTTTTGTTGGAACCTGCACTATTTATTGACAGGGATACTGCAGTACAATTTACATACACGAAAATTCACTATTTAGAGTATACCATTCTATAGCTATTGATAAATGAATTCAGCTGTGTAATCATCACCACCAAAATAAACATAAAGAATATTTCCATTTATCAAAAAAGTTAATTCCTGCCCCTTTGTAAATCCTTACATTCATGACCAGCAACTACTGATCTGTTTTGCTATCTCTATAATTTTGCCCATTCAAGAATGCTATATTAACAGAGACTTATGTTATAAATAGCTTCTTTGAGTCTGGCTTCTTTATAATCATCAGTGTTGTAGCCTTTGTTAGTAGTTGGTTTCTTTTTATTTCTGTGTAATATTCCATTGTGTGGATATAGCACCATTTGTTTACTCACAAATAAGAAGATATTTTTGTTGCTTATGGTTTCTACCAATTACAAATATACCTTCTATAAACATCTGTGTACAGATGTTTGTGTGAGTATCCTTGTAAGTTGTGGATAAATACCTTCAGTAGGACTATTGGGTTATGTGGCAAGTTTATGTTTAACTTCATAAGAAAATGACAAACTGTTTTCCTGAGTGGCTGTATAATTTTGCATTTCCATTGGCAATGAATGAGTTTCCAACGAATGAGTTTCCAATGAATGATTCACATGCTTGTAAGAAATTGGTAATGTCAGTTTTGTTGGATTTTAGACATTTTAACAGGGATGTTGTGCTGTCTAATTGTGGTAGTCATTTGCATTTCCTGAATAACTAATAATGCCGGTGATATCTTTATATGTGCTTTTGTGCATTCCTTCTTTGGTACATGTCTGTCGAGATCTTTTGTCATATCTTATTGGATTAATTTTTCTCATTATTGAGTTTAACTATTTCACATACAATTTATTAATCAGATATAACCTTTTCAAATATGTTTCCCCCATTTTGGGGTTGTCTTTTTATTTCATAACAGTGCCATTCTAAGAAACAAAGCTTTAAATTCAGGTGAAGCTCAAAATAACAGGTTTTAAAGATGATGTTTTTTCATATTATTTAAGAAATCTTTGCCTAATCCAAGGTCACAAGATTTTCTCCTAAGTTTTACCTAAAATATTTATAATTTTAGGTTTTACTATAGGTCTATTGTATTAATTTACGAAGGCAGTCATTACTAAATACCACAAACTTGTTGGCGTAAACAACAGAAATTTATTTTCTCACAGTTCTGGATCCTGGAAGTCAAAATTCAAGGTGTCAGCTGAGTTGGTTCCTTCTGAAGGCTGTGAGTGAATGGTCTACTCTATGTCTGTTTCCTTGGTTTGTAAGTGGCCTTTTCTCTTTCATATTGTTTTTCCTCTATGTGTGCCTGTGTCATATGTTCCATTCTTTCAGGGCAGCAGTGATACTGGATTCGACCTCACCCTAATTACCTAATCTTAACTTGTTTACCTCTATAAAGATCCCATCTCTAAACCAGGTCATATTTTGAGGTTCTGAGGGTTAGGATTTCAACATTTGAATTCTGGGGAGGACACAACTGAACCTATAACAGTCTGTCCTTTGCCCTCCCCCAGTTCATGTCCTTCTCACATGCAAAATACATTCACCACCATTCCAACATCCCCAAAAGTGTTCATCTATTTTAGCATCAACTCTAATTCCAAAGTCTCATAAAAATATCATCTAAATCAGCTATGAATGATACTATGTTTATGATTCATGTTGAGGCAAAATTGTCATCTAGCTGTGAACCTGTGAAGCCAGACAACAAGTTATCTGACTGCTTTATTAATTATTTTTAATTTTCAACTATCCAACTTTTGATTTCATTGTTTTCACTATAAATTTTATACTTTCATTTTCATTGAATTCTGTTCATCTCAGCAGCTTCCATTCTTCTTGCACTTGGCTTGATATGCTATTCTTTCTCTTGGGCTTAAAGTGAAATAAGTGATTTGAACTCTCTTCTTCTCTTAAGTATGCTCATTAATACAAGAAATTTTCCTCTAATCATTGTTTTACTTTGTTCCCTTTTCATTTACAATGATTTCAAAACTAATTTTCTATTTGACTTCTTCTTTGCCGTGGGTTATTTAGAAGTGGTGTTTATTTTTAAAGTGTTTGGGGATTATCTAGATATTTTTCTCTTATCAGTTTCTAGTTTCCTTCAGTCACAGTCTTTTATCTGTGATTTCATTTCTTTTAAAACTGAGGTTTCTTTAATGGCTCAGAATATGGCCAGTTTTAAAGAATGACAATGTGTTCTTGAAAATAAAGTATATTCTGCTGCTACTGGATGGATTTTCTATTAATAGGATTTAAATCAATTTTAAAATAATGTTGTTTAGTAATTTTGTATCATTACTGATGTTATGTTTACTTGTTCTCTTGTATATTTGGATTGAGTATAGGTAATCATCATGTTTTATCTCTACTAGGTAGAGATATACACAATAAACCTCTTTCCAAATTATTTTAGAGTTCGCCCTAGGGTTTATATTATACATCTTACTTTTATGCTGTCTATCGTTAAATAATGTCGTACTCCTTCATGTATAATGTAAGAATCTTACAAGAATATATTTTTAATTTCTCTCTTTGATATTTTGCTGTATTACTTTATTACCTTTATTACATTATGTTATTGAATATGCTATAAATCTGAATAAATTGTTAGTATTTTGATTTAGATCGTAGATTATTTTAAGTGTTTGCATATTAGAAGACATATATTTTATATTTGCCCTGTATAGTAGGCAAAATTCTAAAGATTTTCTCCGTGCTTCTCATCTCCCAATTATTTAAACACTAATCTATTTCCTCTGTTGAAGGGATTTGATGATGTAATTAAAATGACTTATCAGCTGACCTTAAAATAGGAAGATTATCTTGGATCATCTAGGCAGCCCCAATGTAATCACATGCATCCTTAAAAGCATATGAGGAAGGCAGAAGTGTCAGTCAGAGCGATGTAGTGAAAGAGGAAGGTGAAAGTGGTGGCTCAGAAGGGGAAGTCAGAGCTATTACAAGTATGAAAAAGATGTGAAGATATGTTGTTGGTTTTGAGATGTAGGAGCCCATCTGTGAGGACTCAAAAAAGGCCTTTAAGAACTAAGGCCTATCACGGGCTCACAACGAGATAAAAGAATGGAATGTCAGTCCAATAGGTGATAAAAACCTAATTCATATAATAACTTGAATGACCTTATAAATGGATTCTTCCCCTGAACCTTGAGAAAGGCTCTTGTGATGCAATGATTCTAGTGAGTCCTGTGTTAGACTTCTGGCCTACAGAAACTGTGAGACAGTAAATTTGAGTTGATTCAAGCAGTTTAGTCTGTTCCAGTTTGTTACATCAGCAATATCAAATTATTGAACTTTCATTTTAGTTATTTTTATTTCTTTTCATTTCTTTGTTTACATGCAAACTCCTGTCTGGTATCATATTCTTTCTATCCGAAACCCTCCTTCAAAAAAACATTTCTTTTAGTGCTGGTCTACTGGTACTTTGTTCTCTTAGCTTTTGTGCATGTTTAACAAATTATTTATTTTGCCTTTTTTTCTGAAATGCATATATTTATGGGTATGGAATTCTGAGTTGACATTTTTTTTTTCTTTAACTTCTATAAAGATGTCACCCATTTCTTTTCATTTGCATAGTTTCTTATAAAAAGCCTGATTTTAAAAAATCTTTGTTCTTTTATATGTAACATAACTTTTAGCCTCTTGTTTTCTTCAATATTTTGTTTTTAGTCTCCATTTTGTAAGCAGTTTTGGCCATTTTCTTTTAAAATATTTTTTTCAGCCCTTTTTGCTCTCTCTTGTTTTTCTTATTCCAATTATGCATATGTTAAGCCCTTTGATATTTTCTCACAGTTCTTGGATGCTTTTTCTCACAGTTCTTGGATGCTTTTTTCAATCTTTTTTTTTTTTTGTCTTTTTTATTCAATTGGATGTTTTTATTAATCTACTTCAAGTTCACTGTTTTATTTCTTGTTTGTATTGAGTCTGTTGATGTCACAGGCATTCATTTTTTCTTTGTCTTTTTAAAAAACTATTGTTTTAATTTTATACTTTCTTTTAGTTTACATCTCTCTGCTTAAATTCTCCTTTGTTCATGCTTTGTTTTTTGTTTTTTTTTTTTACCTTTTCCAATAGAATCTATAGTATATTAACTAAGGTCCCCATGTGATACTTTTGATTGTGACATTACCTCTGCATCTGGTTCTATTGTTTTGTTTCTTGATAATGGTTTGTTTTCCTTGCTTTACTGTGTATCTTATAATCTTTTTTTGAATGGTAATCATGTCTTGTAGAATAGAAGAAACTTAAGGGGACTATATTTGTGTCTTAAAATGGGCATACTTCTTCTGCTCTAATCTTTATAATATCTTTTTTTCTACTAATTTTGGGTTTTGCTTACTCTTGCTTTTCTAGTTTTTTATGAGACATTGTTAGATTTTTTATTTGAATTTTTTTTTTCTTTTTTGATGTAAGCACTTATAGCTGTAAACTTCGCTCTTAGTCCTGTCTTTTCTGTATTCCATAGGTTTTGGTATGCTGTGTTTCCATTATCATTAGTTTCAAGAAATTTTTTTGATCTTTCAATTAATTTTTTCATTGACCCACTGGTCATTCAGGAGCATATTGTTTACTTTCCATGTATTTGTATAGTTTCCAAAATTTCTCATTATTGATTTCTAGTTTTCTTTTATTGTGTCCAGAGAAGATACTTGATATTATTACATAGTTTTCTGAATGTTTCAAGGCTTGTTTTGTGACCTAACATGTTGTCTGGTCGTTCCCTGAGAGCGATCCATGTGCTGAGGAAAAGAATGTGTATTCTGCTGCTGTTGGCTAAAATATTCTCTAAATATAGATTAGATCTATTTGTTCTATAGTGCAGATTAAAACTGATGTTTCCTTGTTGATTTTCTGTCTGAAAGATCTGTTCAGTGATGAAAGTGGGGTGTTGAAGTCTCCAGATACTATTCTATTGGAGTTTATCTCTCTCTTTAGCTCCAATAGTATTTACTTTTCACACCTATGTGTTCTGTTGTTGGCAAATATGTTTAAAATTGTTACATTCTCTTGCTGAATTGAGCCATTTATCATCATATGGTGACCTCATTTGTCTATTTTTATAGTTTTGGTCTTGAAATCTATTTAGTCTGATATAAGTTTAGCAACGTTTGCTTTTTATGGTTTCCATTAGCATGGGATATCTGTTTATGTTTAGTCTGTGTGTGTGTCTTTATAGACTAATTGTGTTTCTTGTAGGCAACAGGTCAATGGTTCTTTTCTACTATTATTTCAGTCACTCTATGTCTTTTGGTTATACCATTCAGTCCATTTTCATCCAACATGATTATTGATAAGTGAGGACTTATTTCTTTCATTTTGTTATTTGTTTTCTGAGCATTTTGTTGTCTTTGCATGCTTCTTTCTCCTTTTCCTGTGTTTTGTCATGGAAGGTAATTCTCTCTGGCAACACGGTTTAGTTTCTTGCTTTTTATTTTTGTGTGTTTGTTGTATATTTTTTGGTTTGAGGTTACCATGAGGTACACATATGCTATCTTACAACCCATTATTCTGAGGTGATAACAGCTTAATACCATTTGCATTAATAAAGAAACAAACAACAACAACAACAAAAAAAGAAACTAAGAAACTAATAAAATTCCACACCTTAACTTTGTTTCCCCAGTTTTTATCTTTTTGCTGTTTCTATTTATATCTTTTGTACTGTCTGATTATCTTTTCTACTGTCTGATTATCTTGAAAAGTTGTTTTAGTTATTGTTTTCGATTGGTTCATTACTTAGTCTTTCTACTTAGGATAAGAGTAGTTGACATACCACAGTTACAATGTTATTACAGTCTATGTTTTTCTGTGTACTTATTATTAGCAGTTAGTTGTTGTACCTTCAGGTGATTACTTATTGCTTATTAATGTCTATTTTCTTTCTGATTGAAGTACTCCCTTTAGCATTTCTTGTAGAACATGTCTGGTGTGGATGAAATCCCTCAGGTTTTGTTTGTCTGGGATAGTCATTATTTCTCCTTCATGTTTAAAGAATATTTTCACCAGATATACTATTCTAGGGAAAAAGTGGTTTTTTTTTTTATTGTTTTGTGTTTTGTTCTTGTTTGGTTTTATCCTTCAGCACTTTAAATATGCCATACCATTCTCTCCTGTTCTGTAAGGTTTCCACTACAAATTTGCTGTCAGACATATTGGAGCTCCATTGTATGTTGTTGGTTTATTTTCTTCTGCTGCTTCTAGGATCCTTTTTTTTAGCCTTGTTCTTTGGAAGTTTGATTATTAAATGCCTGTGGTAGTCTTTTTTTTGGGTTAAAACTGTTTGGTTTTCTATAATATCCTTGTACTTGGATATTGATAACTTTCTCCTGGTTTGGGAAGGTCTCTGTTAATGTCCCTTTGAATGAATTTTCTACTTGTGTCTCTTTCTCTACCTCCACTTTAATGCCAATAACTCTTAGATTTACCCTTTTGAGGCTATTTTATAGATCCTGTAAGCATGCTTCATTTTTCAAACTATGCTTTATTTTGTTTTTCTGACTGTATTTCCAAGTAGCATGATGTAAAACATACAGATTGTTTTTTCTTCTTGATAATTCTGCTATTCAAAGACTCTGATATATTCTTCATTATGCTAGTTGCATTTTTCTGCTCTAGAATTTTTGCTTAATTATTTCAATGCATGTGTTAAATTATCTGATAGAATTCTGAATTCCTTCTTTGAGTTATCTTGAATTTCTTCGTGTTTCCTCAATACAACTATTTTGAATTCTCTGTCTGAAAGTTCACATATCTTGGTTTCTCCTGGATTGGTCTCTTGTGCCTTATTTAATTCAATTTGTGAGATAGTGTTTTCCTGAATTATCTTTATACTTACTGGTGTTTGTCTGTGTCTGGTCACTGAAGAGTTTAGTATTTCTTGTTGTCTTCACAGTTTGGTCTTGTTTGTACCTTCTTTCTTTTTTGGAAGGCTTTTAGATATTCCAAAGGACTTGAGCTTTGTGATTTAAGCTCTATATGCTTTAATGGAAACCTCAAGTCCAGTAATGCTGTGGTTATTACAGACTCATGGAAATACCTTTCTGATGGTCTTGGACAAGATATGGGAGAGTTGTCTGGATTACTCTTGTTTACATAGTGAGACTCTTGTTCTTTTCCCTTACCTTCTCCCCCACAAAATAGTCTCTTTCTCTGCTCTGAGCCACCTATTACTGGGGGTGGAGTGACAAAAGCAGCCCTATGTCCACCCCCTTAAGACTGTGCTGAATGATAACTGAAGCCAGCGCAGCATTGTGTCTCACCCAAGACCTGGTGTAACCACTTCCTGGCTTCCACCTATTTTTACTTAATGACCTGGGAATTTGCAATCAGCAGTTGGCAAAGTCAGCCAAGTCTGTGTCTTTCCTTCAGGGCAATGAGGTCCCCTAGGCCTTGGGGAGGTTCTAGGTGCCATCCAGGAGCTAGGGACTAGCTAGGGACTAAAATATAAAACCTTAGAAGTCTATCTGATGTTCTGTTCTATACTGCAGCAGACCTTCCCATTCTTCCATTCTTCCCTCCCATTTCCAAAGGCAAAACTGACTCTGCCTGTGGCCACTGCTACCTCAACCCCATATATATAGTACTGCCAGAGTAATGACAATGTACTGTTAAGACCCAAGCGTTCTTCTTTTTTCTTTTCTTTTCTTTTCTTTTTTTTCTTTTCTTTTCTTTTCTTTTCTTTTCTTTTCTTTTCTTTTCTTTTCCCTTCCCNTTTTCTTTTCTTTTCTTTTCTTTTCTTTTCTTTTCTTTTCTTTTCTTTTCTTTTCTTTTCTTTTCTTTTCTTTTCTTTTCCCTTCCCTTCCCTTCACTTCCCTTCCCTTCCCTTCTCCTTCCTTCCTTCCTTCCTTCCTTTCTCTCTCTCTCTTTCTTTCTTTCTTTCTTTCTTTCTTTCTTTCTTTCTTTCTTTCTTTCTTTCTGTCTTTCTGTCTTTCTGTCTTTCTGTCTTTCTGTCTTTCTGTCTTTCTTTCTTCCTTTCAGACAGGGTCTCACTCTGTCACCTGGGCAGGAGTGCAATGGCTCAATCTTGGCTCATTGCAATCTCCACTTCCCAGGCTCAAGCCATCCTTCCACCTCAGCCTCCTGTGTAGCTGGGACGATAGGTGTGTGCCACCAAGTGCAGCCAAAAGTCAGTTAATTTTTGTGTGTTTTGTAGAAACGGAATTTCACCATGTTACCCAGGCTGGTCTTGAATTCCTGCGCTCAAGCAGTCTGCCCAACTCAGTCTCACAATTGCTGGGATTACGTGTGTGAGCCACCACGCCTAGGCACCAAGGGTTTTTAAGTTAGTTTTGGTGAATAATACTTGGCCTGGGACTCATTCTTCAGGGAAGTTGACTCCCTTCTGGCCAAGGGCAGGTCCAGAAATGCAGTCCAAGGGCCAAGTCCTCAAATCAGGAACCCTAAGAGCCCGCTTGGTGCTCCACCACGCTGTAGCTAAGCTGGTGTCTATGGTTCAAGACAAAATTTCCTTTACTTTTCCCTCTGCTTTTCTCAAGCTGAAAGAGTCTCTCAGTGTGGTCACCACAGCTCGCAATGTGTTGGGTCTCACCTGAAGCCAACACACTACAGAGTCTCACCCAAGGCCCTTGGTGTACTACCTTGGTATCACTACTGGTTACTCAGGGGCCAAGGTCTCTTTATTCAGCAGGTGATGGGTTCTGTTAGGTTTGAACTCTTGCCTTTAAGGAATTGGGTTTCCTTTTGGCTCAGGATATGTCTAGAAATGTTTTTTGGGAGCTAGGGCATGGAATGGGTGCCTCACAACCCTGACCTGTGTTCTGTTCTACAGTGGCTGAGCGTGTATCCAAGATGCAAGACAAAGTCCTTTTTACTCTTCTTCCTTTCTCAAGCAGTAGCAAGGGGTCTCTTTTGGAGCTGCAAACTGTGCCACTTGGAGTTGGGAGAGAGGTGGCACAATCCTTCCCTTATCTGCCTGCGCTATTGTCTCAGTGGGTTGCATGCCCCTCAAGTCCACTGGCTTTGAGCCCAGCTCTGCAATAGGACTTGCTTAGGGATTGCAGTTCCTGTGGCCTAGGCTTCCTTTCAAGCTTGTTTAGGGCCACAGATAATTTTAGTCCATGATCATGAGGCTTGCCATAATTAAAGATCTGACTGATGGTAAGGGAGATTTCCCTCTGGCTAGGGTTGGTCTAAATTCTCCCTCTGTAGGCAGGCATCAGTTGCGTTCAGACTGGTTTTCCTTACCGCTGTGACAGGGCAGCACTAAATTCAATGCCAAGTCTCGCAATCTCCACGCTCTTTCTCTCCCAAACCCACAGACTCTCTCTCCACACCACAGTGTTCCTGTCACAGGATGGGGCAAGGGTGGTATCAGTGATTAAAAACTGTCTTTCTTACCCTCTTCAGTGCCTCTTTCAGTGATGTGACATTAAAACCAGGTACTCTGAATTCTCACCTGATTTTTGTTTCTTATTAATGTGCTTCTTTTGTGAAGACAGTTGTTGAAATTGTTGTTCCTTTGTGTGTGTGGGGGTGAGGGGAATGATAGGTGGATCCTTATATTTAGCCCTCTTGCCCTGACCCCTCTCTAAAAGGTTTTTTTTTTTTTTAGTCAGCAGGTGATGAATACTGCCAGGACGGAGTCCTTCCCTTCAAGTTGGCAGGTTCCCTTCTTGCTCAGGTTGTGTCTAGAAATGTCATCCAGGAATTAGGGCCTGGAATGCGGGTCCTCATCACTCTGTCTGGGACTCTATCCTACTGTGACTGAGCTGATACACATGTTACAAGACAAATTCCTTTTTACTCTTCTCTCTCCTCTCTTCAAGAAGAAGGATGGCACTCTTTTGGAGCTGCAAGCTCCACTGCCTGGTATTGGGGGAAGGGTCATGCAAGCACGTCTTCAGCTGGCCCAGACAGGTTATTTGCCTCCCTAGTCCACTGGCTCTAAGCTCAGCACAGCACTAGGAATTGCATAAGAATTTCAGTCCTTGTGGCCTAAACTGCCTTTTGAGTTCATTTAGAACCTCAGAGCACTTTAGCCCACAGGGTCAAGGCTTACCAATATCAATTTTTGAATGTTCAAATGGGAAATTCCCTTCTGGCTAAGGCTGATCTAAATGCTCTCTTTGTGGGCGTTGGTGTTGTCAGCACTAAGCTACCATAATAGCTGTGCTTTCCCTCCTGCCAGCACATAGATTCTCTTTCCACACCAGGTGGCTGCTGCCAGGGAATGGGACAATTCAAGACTGTCTTTCCTACCCTCTACAGTGTCTCTTTCAACACATGAAGTTAAAACCAGGTCTTGTGATTGCTCACCTGATTTTTGATTCTTATGAGTGTACTTTTTGTGTAGATAGTTGTCAAATTTGGTGTTCCTACTTGGAAGACAATCATTGGATACTTCCATTGAGTCATCTTGCCCACCTCATGACCTAGTTTTAAAAGGCAGATCATACTTAATCTATTGTTCTAGGACTTGAAATAGACTTTTAAAGTTACAGAATACTTACTATAAGAAATTCATCTTTTAAACTGATTGAAATTTGTTTTGCCATATTGTTTTCCTGGCTAAATATCAAGGTTTTCCTATCCAAAGTCAAATGCATGTTAACATGAATAAATAGTAGCACATAGTTTATTATATAAAATATTTCTCATTGTTCAATTCCCACCTATGAGTGAGAACATGTGGTGTTTGGTTTTCTGTTCTTACGATAGTTCGCTGAGAATGATGGTTTCCAACTGCATCCATGTCCCTACAAAGGACATGAACTCATCCTTGTTTATGGTTGCATAGTATTCCATGGTGTATATGTGCCACATTTTCTTAATCCAGTACTTTGGAACATAAAGTATAATAAAAAAAAAAAATTCTGCTTTGCAAGCTCTTTAATCCTTAATATAGATATTTTGTGCAAATCTCCCACCTGTAATTACCAGCTTTGTAATTTCAGTAGTTCTCTGTTTAAAATAATCTATAATTTATGTTCGGTTAAAAAATATGTCTGTGTCTCTTAGATGGAATGTCTTCAGAGTTTTTTCAACTTTCTAACTCCTGTCAGTGATTGTGTTTCTCTAACTCTTAGCTTTCTTTTTCCTTTTCATCTGCATATCTCTTACGTTTACCTTTATTCTGTGCTGACCAGTGCTCTTGGAACCTTTCTATTTCAATGCTTATATTAAAAACTTTATTCTTTATAACATTCCTCTTTAAATTACTATTCTGTTAGTATAGACTATAAAACTAATTATAAAATTTTTCAGTTAATGAAAAAAATATTATCTTGATTGACTAATCCATGGTCAATGACTTCCCAGTGGTATATACTATAAGCTGTTCAGTGGTTAACTTCTTGATTTTGGGAAAATAAATCATCTTCAGCTTTCTGTTTTGCCTACCTTGGTAAAACCTCATAATTAAAAAATTTGTTTAGTTTTGAGTTTATCTAGGTTCTGGTGTTTTCTGAGAATAAGGTACTATCATTGATGCCTTCTTGTCAGATAGTATGATCTCTTGATATTTCTTATAAAACATAATATATAAGCATATATATCAATAATTCAGGATCTATGGCATAAGTCAGTCACATGGTCTGTTCTAGAAGATGGAGTAGCTCCTTCTACTTTCATGCTTAAGACCTAATTTATAAAATATTATTCAACATATTTCTATGTAACTCTCATGTACTTCATAAAGGAAAAGTACAGAATATACTCTTTGGTATAAATTAATGTAGAGCGTTTTTGACAAACTTATTACGAAGCACATATTCATATATAAAAGGTGAACTAACTGTGTTAAATAGTTCAGCATTTTACTCAAAGGTAAACTACATCACAGTAACGTCATCATTTTCTTAAAATAAATCTGTTTTTTCAAGTGAGATAGCTGATCTACTGAAGAAAATATTTTGTTTATTGATTTTTATATAGGCACTTTGACCAAATGACTATATTATCTAGATGGATAAGTGAGTATTCATTACTATTGAACTATAATTATGTCAAGATTCGTTATCTTAGGTGGAACTTGATAGTGTTTAGGAAGTCTTATACTCTGCCTCCAAAAAGCAAGCTTCTTAATGGGGAGTAGAATTTATTTGTAATGATATACTTAGATTTGTAGAGGATTGATTATTAAAATGATATTGAAAAAATAGAAAAAATTAAGAAAAATATAATATTGTGACCATTTAAAAGGTCTTGAGAAAAATAACTCTCTTGGATATGTCTAATGTTTGTGAAAGTATTCTTCATATCTCTTATTACACTGTCACCTCATAATCAATCTGCAGAGAAGATATTATCCCATTTTGCAGGTGAAGAGATGAAAGTTTAGAGTTTACCATTAGTCGCTTGATGCTCTGTTCAGTATCTTTTTCACCACCTTCACAATGGATTTTTTAGTTTCATGACAATTTAGTTTTATCAAATTTGACAATGGAGAGCTGGCCCCTGCTATTTTTATCACAGCAGAGGGATAAGGTAGTGTTGTTGAAAATCCTACAAATTCTGCTTTCCATAAAATTTTGAGGGGGATACAGCTTAAGATAGCAGTGCTCATCAGCAAAATGACTTAATTCATACTCTCATTTAAGGTGAGCTGTACCTAGCAGGGTAATCTCAAAAGGCATTTTAGGATGGTTGAATGTAAATAAGGAAAAATTAGAGATTTTCTCTATGTTTTTGATACAAATTCTCAGCCAACATTTGGCAAAGAATAGCAAAGTTTCTTGAATTTGTCTACGCCTTACAATTCTGTATCTTTTTCTCTATACAAAACCTTCTTTGTGAGAGAAACAAAGTGAATAGGTCCATAAAGTGTTAGATCACCTTGAAATCTCCTAAAGCACTCTGTCAGTGCCTGTTGTCACCGACTCTTATTAGTCTTTTCTGGAAAAGATCTTAAGGCAAATCAGACTAAGAGAATCTCTTCATCTGAAGAAAGAGAAGCTCTGTTGCTATCAGAATGTGGATTTGAGTTTCATGAAGGAATTCAACTTTTCCCCTTTGAAATGACATTTCAAGTATTTCTGGGATGAAATTAGCAGATGCAAACCTATTATGGGTCCAACTACCTTGTCTTCATATTATTTAATTATTATGACAACATTGTGAATGAATATTGTTGCCCCCATTTTACATAGGCGAGAACTAAAGTTCTGACAGATAAAATGACTTTGTCAAAGTAGGTGATAGAGCTGAAACTTGAAATCAGATTTATATGTCTCCAGATCACCTTGGTCTGGTCGCAGAACTGGACTTCATAGTTCAAGACTAATAATACTAGTAATACTGTGTCATATTTTTGACTGCTCAGTGTATTTTTTTTTATTTTCCTGAGCTGTCTTACTCAGCACAGTAACCCCACAATTTGTAAAGTGTAGTAATTGACTTTGTTTTATACGTGAGAACACTGAAGATTTTCACAAGTTTATACATAAGGGAGTAACTAAAGCACATTTTAATGTAAATGTTTTCTCCCCTTAGCCTATAATCTATATTATATACCACGTAGACCTTATAGAGTGACAGCAGCCATTTAACTGCCTACTGATTTTTTTAAAATTTTATTTCAGGTTCAGGGGTACATGTGTAGTTTTGTTATATAGGTAAACTTGTGTCATGGGGGTTAGTTGTACAGATTATTTCATCACCCATGTACTAAGCATAGTATCCAATCCTTTTTTTCTTTTTCTGCTCCTCTCCCTCCTCCCACACTCTACCCTCAACTAGGCCACGGTGTCTGTTGTCTCCCTCATTGTGTCCATGAGTTCTCATCATTTAGTTCCCACTTATAAGTGAGAACATGTGGTATTTGTTCTGTTTCTACATTAGTTTGCTAAGGATAATGGCCTCCAGCTCCTTCCATGTTCCCCCAAACACATGATCTCATTCTTGTTTATAGCTGCATAATATTCCATGATGTATCTGAGCCATATTTTTTAAATTCAATCTGTCATTGATGGGCATTTAGGTTTATTCTATGTCTTTGTTATTGTGAATAGTGCTGTAATGAACATTCAAGTGCATGTGTCTTCATGGTAGAATGATTTATATTCCTTTGGGCATGTACCCAGTACCGGGATTGCTGGGTCAAACAGCAGTTCTGTTTTCAGATCTTTGAGGAATCACCACACTGTTTTCCACAAAAGTTTAACTAATTCACACTCCCATCTACAGTGCATAAGCTTTCCCTTTTCTCCACAAGCTCACCAACATCTGTTATTTTTTGACTTGTTGATAATAGTCATTCTGACTGGTGTGAGGTTGTATCTCATTGGGATTTTGATTTGCATTTCTTTAATGATCAGTGATATTGAACATTTTTTCATATGCTTGTTGGCTGCATGTGTGTCTTCTTTTGAAGTGTCTGCTCATGTCCTTTGCCCACTTTTTAATGGGGTTGCTTGCTTTTTACTTGTAAATTTCTTTAAGTTCCTTATAGATGCTAGATATTAAAACTTTGTCAGATGTATAATTTGTAGTTTTTTTTTTTTTTTTTCTCATTCTATAGGATGCCTGTTTACTCTGTTGGTAGTCTTTAGCTGTGTAGAAACTATTAAGTTTAATTACATTTCATTTGTCAAGTTTTGCTTTTGTGGCAATCGCTTTTGTCGTCTTTGTCATGTAGTCTTTGCCTATTTGTATGTCCACAATGGTATTACCTAGGTTGTCCTCCAGGGTTTTAATAGTTTTTGGTTTTACATTTAATTCTTTAATCCCCTTTGGAGTTGATTTCTGTATATAGTGTAAGAAAGGTGTCCAATTTCGATCTTCCACATATTGCTAACCAGCTATCACAGCACCAATCATTGAATAGTTCTTTCCCCATTGTTTGTTTTCAACTGCTTTGTTGAAGATCAGATGGTTGAAGGTGTGTGTCATTATTTTTGGGCTCTTTATTCTATTCCATTGGTTCATGTGTCTAATTTTTGTACCAGTACCATGCTGTTTTGGTTACTGTAGCCATGTAGTATAGTCTGAAGTTGAGTAATCTGACACCTACAGCTTTGTTCTTTTTGCTTAGGATTGTGTTGGCTATTTAGGCTCCTTTTTATTTTTTTTTTTGGTTCCATATGAAATTTAAAGTAGTTTTTTTTTTTTTTTTTTTTTTTACTTCCATGAATAGTATCATTGGTAGTTTGATAGGAATAGCATTGAGTCTGTAAATTTCTTTGAGCAGTATGGCCATTTTAATGATGTTGATTCTTTCGTGCTACAAGCACAGGCTGTTTTTCCATTTGTTTGTGTCTTCTCTGATTTATTTTAGCAGTGTTTTGTAATTCTGATCTTTGAACTCTTTCTCCTTTCTGTTCAGTTGTATTCCTAGATATTTTATTCTTTTTATGTAACTGTTTACTGTTTCTAGAGTTTATTTTCTGCAAATATTGGTAACACTTCTTTTTTCTACAAATATTGGTAACATTTGTATCAACCTTCATGTGGTACATGTTAAGCATGCATATGTTGACCGAACATTATTAGAAAAAAAAGTGTCCTTTCTACCGTGAAATAAAATTTCAAGTGCAAGTACTATAAAATGTGAATTAACAATGCTGAGTAAGGGTTTTTCTGACTTTTAAATCCAATTTTGAGCAATGTAACCTGAAGTATTCTGGTTTATTAAAACATTGGTTTATAATGAAAGCCTTTGCATTGAATTTTGTTTTCACCATCATGTAGCAAGCTGAATAAGCTATTTAATGTTTCTTTGTTTCACTTTCTTTATCTGTAAAATGAGATAGCAACTTTTAGTTGCTTTAAGATTATGATGAGAATTGACTGAAATAATTTATATTAAAGAAAGTATCAGCTGAGCCTACTGGCTTGTGCCTATAATCCCAGGTTATTGGGAGACTGAGGTGGGAGCATTGCTTGAGCCAAGGAGTTTGGGATCAGCCTGGGCTACAGAGATAAACACTCTCTCTCCCTCTCTCTCTCTCTCTCTCTCTCTCTCTCTCTCTATATATATATATATATATATATATATATATATATATAACACACACACACACACACACACACATATATTTAGTCAGACATGGTGCTGTGCATCTGTAGTCTCAGCTATTTAAGACGCTGAAGTGGGAAGATTACTTGAGTCCAAGAGCTCGAGGCTGCAGTGAGTTACGATTGTGCCACTGCACTCCAGCCTGGGTCAAGACCACATCTCAATTAGTTTTCAAAAACCAAAGTATCATATTGCCAGATATAGTTTATGAGCTCAATGAACATTATTTTGGTGATTCAGTGTAAAATATACTATAATGTTTTTGTTCACCATGAATAAAAGAAAAGAATAGAGTCACAATTTTATAAAAAGTTTTCTATGTTTGTTGTTTTTATTTATTATCTTTGCTATCATAACAATATAAAATGGATACATGTATCATACATAGTAGGTGTTCATAATATATAATTATTGACATAGTCTAAGCCTAGAGTGTACTACCTTGTAGAATTTTTTGATAGTTAAATGATACATGTACAAATATGTTTTACATAAACTGTGAATCTATGCATAAATGTAAACTATTATTAGTCATTTAATTATCATAATAGATTTATTATTAGTAGTTTAATTATCATAATAATATTGTTTTAAATAACCAAATAGATACCTATGATAATATGCAACGTTAAAAGACAGTGTTTTGAGTTACAGACTTTTCAAGAGTAGTTTTATCTTTTCATACTTTACATTAGATTTCTTACAATTGCCTTATATTTTTTCTAACTCTCAATTATACTGTGGTTACTTAAAAATGCATGCAGTTTTAAAATAGAAAGTTTTGAGAATTTGGGGAAGGAAGAAGAACTTATACTTGCTTATTTATATAAACTACATTGACTATTACACTAGAATTGGCTCTTACCATGACTTAGGTTCAGTTCTTGCTTTTTAAACACCATACATTCTCTCATGTGTTTTCTCCCATATAGTCCAGTTATTCATAGCAAATTTGTAATTTTCTGTGAAAATACATTTGTTAGTCTAAAATGAATTTCCTTCAACTGGAATTTTTTAGCAATACTGGCACAGAAATTTAATCATCAATTATAGCTGGGATCTTATAATTATTTTTGTAAATAAGAGAGAAGATGAAATATTCAAATGCCTGTTTGAGTAGGTCTTCCGAGAACCCTACCACATAAAGGCACAGAATAACTCTATGTAAAAATTACCTTTGAAAAGGCCATGTCTATTGTAGTTGAATATCTATGATTTAGTCCTGGGCAGCTACCCTATGTAATATTTTTTCTTCTTTATTTTCTTCTTTCTTGCAACTAAAAAAACCTTTAACCCAGTATTCCTGAAGCCAGAAAAAGCAAATCAAGGCTAATATTCTGTGTGAATTTTTTAATGACATAAGTAGGGACAAGAGAGGATATAGCAGAAATGATTTTAACATAGTGTAAAATATACCAATTTATTGACCCCAAGATTTTTCTATTTATAAGGAAGCAACTATTCCAAAAATTGTCCTATGTACTCTGCAGCATTAACAATGAACTCTTGAGATTTCTTCAAGCCACAGATCTTGACTGACAGTGCTATTAAAGAAACCGTGGTCCTTAGAATTACAGATACTGCATAATACTGACCTATCATCTTTTTCCCACACAAACTGTGCAAGTGAATTGCTGAATGAACAGGAAGGGGCACTCTCAGTTGTTCTTGGGGAAGATAATACGGCACTTCATCTTAGTTACTGTACCATGAAATGTTGCATTACAATCACTCTGATAATTTAATTACATTTAAGAAATGAAAATGCTTAGAGTTATGCTACATAGGCAAACATTAAATGCTTACACTACAAAGCCATTATACACACAGAGACTACAATGCAGTTGTTAGGTAGATGCCAATTTTTCCTGGGAAAAATTACAGCAAACTTAAAATATATTTCTTTTTAATTCAGTGGCTTCTCTACCTAGCTTGCAAACTTGAACACCTGATTGAGATGGGAAACATAGCTATGACTGTTTGAAAGAGGCCTCTTCAAACTTATTCTATTAGAAATATCCACAGAATTACTTAAAGTGGCTTTCATTTTATTTAGGCCTTAAGTTACTGAAATACTTTGTTACTTTTGGCAGTAAAGGCAAGGTGGTTCCAGTGAACTGTTAACTAGTCGTTTATGGTCATAACTTTTTTTTTATTATTATACTTTAAGTTCTAAGGTACATGTGCACAACGTTCAGGTTTGTTACTTATGTATACATGTGCCATGTTGCTGTGCTGCACCCATTAACTCGTCATTTACATTAGGTATAGCATTAGGTCATAACTTTTAAAGTGGAAAAGTTAGTTGCCTTTAAAGTTGTACATAGAAAAAGGCCGTGAACTAGGATGGTATCTTCTCTTCATATGAGGTAACGAACTGCTGAGGCTCTCAGTTGTGCGTCGTTCCCCATCACTTTAGGACGAGAGTCAGGGAATTGGTTTTCAAACATGGGGAATATTTTTTCCTTTACCGTGAGTAGCATGGACAGCAGCTTTCCCTGGCTTTCTCACACTGACACTCATGAAGAAAAGCATAAGAGACGATGACTACTAAAACATCCTCAGTATTCCCCTAACATATTGATCTGTTTTCTCTCCGAAACTGGAATGCCAAACATATTGTAAACCCTCTGAGTTTCAAACATATTTTAATCTGAGCCTTCTGTCCTCAGGACATATAAATTTTGATTTATTCCAGAGAACAGTAACATAGTTCTTTTATTAGTTTCTCCATTGTGCCTTTTGTTTGTGATTGAGAGACTGTGGAAGGGCTGAGGGCTGGAGACTGAGTAGTGGGAGCAGTGCAGGAGGAGAGTAAATGCCACTAAATAATCTTTTGACAAGCAAGTAAACTAAAAGAAAGGAGAGAAAGAGGATATATTAATGTACCCCATGTTTTTCAAAGCCAAGTAGATTCGAGAGGATCTCTGATTCTGGGAAGTTCTCCGTTTTCAGTATAGAAAGTCCTTAATCTTTGTGATTGACATCCCTTTTTTTAGAGGCTTGTGCGACATAAGCACTATGGGTCTGTCTTTTAATACAGTTGAAAAGTTTAAAATATGTTAAGAAGAGGCTACTACTTACAATGATTCCTTTGGGCTTTTTCTATTTTCTTCTAAAAACATTTGTTAATCTATTAATTTGGAAACTCCAGTTTCTCATTAGAATCACTGAGCTTTGTGGTGATCATTGTTATTTAAAAATACATTGAGTAAAGTCTTTTGATAATGTATGGGAAGGTGTCTTCTAGAGAGCTCTAGTTCTAGTTTTTTTCAAATCATTACAAGATGTAGATACTTAGAGACAGCTTGCACCTGCAAAGAGAAGTGGCACAGTGAGACAGTTATTGAGATCATTGAAGAAATAAGACACAATGCCCTAAACTTTCACAGTGGTAATTTGTAAACATTAGACAAAACATAATTTGGGGAGGCATGAATTACCTAGACAAGTGTTTCATAAATTAAGTGGTATAACTCTTCTGCTATATCTCAATCCTCCATACTGGATTATATAAGACTAGCTAATTTATTGCTCCAGTTTTGACAAAGATTTAATTCATGGAACTATAAAAAGAACTTTTTTTGGTTCCAGAATTTTAATAATAAAAAAAACATAAGAAGAATAGAACTTTCGAGTTAGATTAAAGCTTTGTTCAAATCTCTGCCTTATTACTTATTCACCATGTGATCTTGCCCATGCTAGTCAGTCTCTCTTGCTTTTGTTTTCCTCATCTGTATGATTGGCATAATAGTTCTTGCATTTTCATAGAGTTGTTTTGAAGATTAAATAAGATAATGTATGTGAAGTTTTGAAATAGTGCTTGACATACAGCAGTGGGTGTTCAATAATAGTTCTCATTTTTTCTCTTGCATTGACTCTGTCCAGTGATGAGCTAAAGTAGCAAACTGTTCCAGTTCATGGAAAATGTACATTCAAAATAATGTAGTTTAAATTTAAGAAGGCTCTTTGCCATTTACAAATTTTAGTGACTTCAGTGCTGATTTTCTTTCAAGAACATTTCATAGGAATTAGTTTTTCAGCTCCCTTTCATATTTTTGGAAAATCTAGTGTGTATATCATATAATAGTGGTATTTATGAATGAAAAAAACTTGTTTACAACTAATACTGCAATATCAGTTTAGAAAACAGGGATCTGCTTTACTGAACTTTGCTAAATGCCAAAGTAATACAGATCTATTAAAACCTCAAGAAAAAAAAAAAGACTATTCATTTCAGTCACAATATCACCTAAAACTAAAGTATCATAAAAGCTAAACAATGTAAAGTGGATTTTGCTGAGATCAAAAGTCAAACCTATTTATTTATTTTATTTCATTTTCAGTATTTCTTTTCCTAGGAATATGACCTTAGTCAAACACCTATTAGAGTTAGCTTTTGATCTCAATCTTCTTTTGGGATAAAAAGGAAGTCAATCTTGAATATTTTTCTTCTAGAGACAATCACTCTATTGTGTTTTAATGTTCCAATAGTGTGTGAGTAAATAAGATTCTCTGATATATGTGATAGAAGACTGGTTAAGTGGGACAATCATTTTTGTGTCAGAGACAAGTGTCAAAAGGAAGCATTCTTCACAAGCTATTAACTAAAAAAAAATCCCCCCAGGTCAGTGAAAATATGTTAAATGGTCAGTCTTCTGCCTTTGTAGGTCTTTTGATGAAAATGCCATGTAATTTGATAACAGATAGTTGCTCATTAGTAATATAATTTTCTCCTTACCATTCATAGTTACTCCATGATTAATCAGAGAAAATATTTCTTTTAACCTAGATATTTTAAAAATATTTAAAACTTTGCTTAAAAATGTCTTAATAGCTCTAAAAAGGATCATGCATTTTTCATTCTTCTTGTCATAGATTAATCAAACTATAGGGAAATTTTCATGATATATTAAAGACACAAGAGACATGACAACACATGATGATTACAGTTGAATTAAAAAGAAAAAAACTGGTGTTTGATGGTAGTGAAGGTATGTTTGTGAGTACTATTAACCCATGTGTATGACTACATTCTAACTATTGAAGATCTTTATATCACCTTTACTAAATCTATTTTATTAAATGGTAAATTCATTAGACAGCTATTTATCAAGTACTGCCTACCTGTGAAACACTCTAGGTCATACTGTGAGTACAAAGATGAGTAAGACATAGTCAATGACCTATAACAGATTTCACAGCCTTTGTTCGAGTTGAGAAAATGAGACCTACTTGTAGGCATAATTATAATAAAAAGCAAAATCCTGTATTTATAAGCATACATATGTTTGTGTAAATATGTCTATGTGATATAGGGACATTGAAAGATGAGAATAATTATTAACAGTTGTGGGAATTAAAGAAAATATTTGATGTTGATGGCATTTAATTTGTGCCTTAAAGGTTGGTTAAGTTGCAGTTGGCAAAACAGGGATAAAAGCATTTCAGGGGAAACTGGTAATGGTCTGAACACAAGCAAATATTCATACCAATTTTTTTGGGTAACAAAGGGTTCAGTCTAGCTAGAATAGTGGATTTGTGATGGAAAAAAAAAGGAGCTCTGTCTGAAGATGGGTGGGGATAGATTGTTGGAGATTGTAACTCCCATATTAAAAGTTTTGAACTTTATTCTACAGCAAGTATCAAACCACAAAACACTTTATTGTAGGTGAGCAATGTGAAGATACTCCTCTTTACAAGAATGTCACTAATATGAGAATATAACATAAACTGGAAAGGCAAAGAGTTAGAGGCAGAGTGATCACTCAGGAAGTTCTTCAAGTAGTCTAGCTGAGAAAGAATACAGACCTATTAAAAAGTGGCATATTTCCTTTTATAGCCAATAAATCTCCTTTAGACTTACAATGTATAACTTTGAAGTAATGCTATTTAAACCTGCTTTGGAAAATAAATATGTTTGAAATTACTAGTAGGAGGATTTCAAACTAAAAAATAAAGTGTACTTTATCTATACATTCCTATTAGTTCATGTAGAACTTTCTAACATCCCTACGCTTCCGATTCAATTGCAACCAAGCAGATCATATTGCTTTATTTTTAATGTGTTTATCTTACATGAGATACATGGCAATTTTAAAAAAATGGCACATAAACTATACTAAGATTCTGTGTTTCTTAAAAGCAAAAAGAACAGAGTAATAACTGGTTAAAAGAAAGCATAATTTGACAAAAAGTTGAAAGGGGTTTAGTATCAGGATCACAAACAGAAGGAATGATGGTATAGATCACCTGGAAATTACACCTTTGACTTTGGAAAGCTCATGATTTATGCCAATCTGTTTGAACAAGTTAACAGGTTACCACAGTCTTTCAGGAAACACAGTCTTCCAACAATATCCAAGATCTAGGAGGACAAAATGGGAAAAGGAAGAAATCATTGAAATGAAAGGGAGTAAACAGAACATAGTTTAGTAAACTATTATCTAGGGAGATGTTTCTGTTCTCATTTTATTGGTTCCAAACATACAAAGTCATATTCATGGCAAAAATATCTATAGAAATTCTCAAATCTACCAAAGATGGAGTGCCTTTTCTCATCATCAAGATGGTATAGTGTTACTAGCATTGTGCTGGGTCAACTCATCCTCATCTACCTCCCAGCTGTGTATGTTTGCTTATCTCTAGCATAGCAGTTTTAAGGTCAGACATATTATTGCCAAAATGTTTCAAATTCTGACTGAATAAAAAGGTAGGATAAAGATAAATTTCTTTATGACTTCTGTTTAATTTGACCCATTTGAGTTAGTATGCCCGTTAGCAACCTCAAGATATTGGTTCCAAGCAGAAAAATGGTTTGTATCTCTTTTGGAATTTATTGTTAATAGGACTGTGACAGAATTCCGGAAACCAGAAAGAATATTCCACTTTACAAATCATTCAACTATCCCATATCTCTATACAAAAACCTTCTTAGTGTATGTGTGTTTGCGTGTGTGTGTGTGAGTGTGCGCGCTTGTTAGGGGTGGGTTTCTCTTTCCTCCATTAATAAGCTGGCATAATTATTTAATGGAGAAGTATTTTTCTATTAACCAAGAGCTACCTTGTGTATATCAGATAATGACACTTTTGAGAAGGATGGGTTGATATCAGAATTTTCCTTTGCACTTATTTTTCTACTGAGCCATTATGAAATACTGTATGTGTGCAATTCAAACATGTCATTTGAGTGTCCTTACTGATAGTAATATGCTCCACAGAAATTGTAGGAGAAAATTATGCCCATTATATATTTTCTTAGTGTTAGAGGCAATCCCCTAAGTCCCACTGTATTAGTCTCTTCTGATGCTGTTAATGAAGACATACCCCAGACTGGTTAATTTGTAAAGGAAAGAGGTTTAATTGACTCACAGTTCCACATGGCTAGGGAGGCCTCACCATTATGACAGAAGGCAAATTAGGAGCAAAGTCACCTCTTACATGGCAGCAAGCAAGGGAGAGTTTGTGTGGGGGAGCTCCCCTTTATAAAACCATCAGATCTCGTAAGACTCATTCACTATCACGAGAACAGCATGGGAAAACCCTGCCCCATTGATTCAATTACCTCCCACCGGGTCTTCCCTAAGGACATGTGGGGATTATGGGAGCTACAATTCAAGATGGGATTTCAGTGGGGACACAGCCAAACCATATTATTCCACCCCTAGCCCCTCCCAAATCTCATGTCCTCACATTTCAATGCCAATTATGCCTAACCAACAGTCCCCCAAAGTCTTACCTCATTTCTACATTAACTCAAAGATCCACAGTCCAAAGTCTCATCTGAGGCAAGGCCAGTCCCTTCCACCTATGAACCTGTAAAATCAAAAGCAAGTTAGTTACTTGCTACATACAATGGGGGTACAGGAATTGGGTAAAACACACATTCCAAATGGGAGAAATTGGCCAAATCAAAGAGGCTACAAGTCTCTTGCAAGTCTGAAATCCAGCAGGACAATCAAATCTTAAAGTTCTTAAATGATCTCCTTTAACTTAATGTTTCATATCCAGGTCATGCCTATGCAAGAGATGGGTTCCCATGGTCTCGGGCAGCTGCACTCTTGTGGCTTGCAGGATATAGCCCCCCTCATGGCTACTTTCATGGGCTGGTGTTGAGTGTCTGTGACTTTTCCAGGCACATGGTGCAAGCTGTCAGTGGAACTGCTACTCTGGAGACTGGAAGACAGTGGCTCTCTGCTCACAGCTCCACTGGGCAGTGCACCAGTGGGGACTCTGTGTGGGGGATCCAACCCCCTATTTCCCTTCTGCACTGCCCTAGTAGTACAGGTTCTCCATGAGAGCCCTGCCCTTGCAGCAAGCTTATGTCTGGACATCCAGGAGCTTCTGTACATCCTCTGAAATCTAGGTGGAGGTTCCCAAACTTCAGTTCTTGACTTCTGGGCACCCAGAGCCTTAACATCATGTGGAAGCCACAAAAACCTGGGGTTTGCACCTTCTGGAGCAATAGCCTGAGCTGTACATTGGTCTCTTTTAGTCATAGTTGAGACACAGGGCACCAAGTCCCAAGAGTGCATAAAGCAGCAAGGCCCTGGGCCCTGCCCAGGAAACCATTTTAACCTACTAGGCCTTCTGACTTGTGATGGGAGGGGCTGCCAGGAAGACCTCTGACATGTCCTGGAGACATTTTTCCCATTGTCTTTGTGACTTACATTTGCCTCCTTCTTAGTTATGCAAATTTCTGCAGCTGGCTTGAATTTCTCTCAAAAAGTGTTTTTTTTCTTTCTATCAAATCATTGGGCTGCAAATTTTTTAAACTTTTATGCTCTGCTTCCCTTTTGAACATAAGTTCCAATTCCAAAACACATCTTTGTGAATACATAAAACTGAATGCCTTTAAGAGCACCCAAGTCACATCCTGAATACTTTGCTGCTTGGAAATTTCTTCTTCCAGATACCCTAAATCATCTCTTTCAAGTTCAATGTTCCACAGATCTGTAAGGCAGTGGCAAAAACTGCCAGTCTCTTTGCTAAAACATAGCAAGAGTCACCTATATTCTAGTTTTTAACAAGTTTCTCATCTCCCTCTGAGACTGCCTTAGCCTAGGTTTTATTGTATCTATTTATATGATATCTATCATTTCTTGTCACATAACAATTGTTCATGTTGTTGTTGGTTGTTTCAAGTAGCTTCTAGTACAATAATTATACATTCTGATAGTTAATAGAAACATAGTTTTCAACATTTGTACCTTAAAACATGTGGATATGTAATTAAATATTATTGTTATAGTAAGCTTAATTTAGGTACTATCTAAATCTCTTGTTTTCTGGAGGTTGAGAATCAGTCTCTTAAAAGTAGTAGATTAAAAACAATTAGGATAAACATTTCTTTACATATTATTCAAATGCAAACCTCTGAAATGTGATTACAAGTCTTCATACATTTATATCAATGCATCTATATTTAATTTTATGTACTCATTAAATTGAGAATGACAAGTTCTGTCACAAAGTTTTCACATAATTGTGTTCACTATGTCATATTGCTTTGCTTTCTAAAACAGATGCTGGATGTATTTGGCTTCAGTAAATATAAGCATAAACTGATGATAAAGAATGAAACCATCAGACAAAGAGTAAAACAAAGGCAAACACTTTCAGTGTTTGAGTGAACCATCTTCATCCCTGGGCACTTCTCATTTTTGTTGTTATGTCTTAACAGAATAGTCAGGGAAAATGCGATTGTGAAGAGAACATAAAATAGACCTGCTTCTAGAGAAGCATCCTTAACTACTAGCATTGGGCTAATAGCCCTTTTTCCTCCTCCTGCTGTTGTCCCTTCTGAAGGTGCATTTTGTTATTCTGCAGTCACTTCCTGGGCATCACCATGGACTCACTACTGTGTCAGGCACCAGGGAATACAAACAATAAGAATAATGCATTTCTAGTTTATGGTAGTAAGCACCTTGCAGCCTTGGTAAGGGAGATATTATTAACATATAAAATTAATAAATGACTAGTTCATTATGGTTATTTTGGAAGTATTTCATTCTGGTTAGACTCTCTGAAGTTTAACAGTGGATTGAACCTCATTTTAAAGACATGAACATTGATTCTTAAGATAAAGTGATTCAGCTAGGCATACAGGTAGCTATAGATAAATCCAATTTTAATGTCCAGACTTTATGATTCCTCATTCAGTATTCTTTACATCATATGTATGTGTGATGTACATACATACATCATAATTCAGGCTAGATAAGCACTATCCTCGCTGTTTTCTTGATGTTATGAATTACACATTTAATTATCATAAATATGTTGCAAACAACATTAAAAATGCAGGTTTTTAGATCAATTAACATTTCTAGATGTATTGCTGGATTCTTTGTCCTTCATTTAAGTAGTATACACATATTTAAAACACAAACTATCACAATGTTGAATAAAAACAACTAAGAAAGATAGTAGTCGCTCTCTGCAGCAACAGAGCATGACACTGGTTGAGAATCACTATTCTGAGGAGTGGAGAATTGATTGCACAGTTGATTCTCTGGCATTTATGTGGTATATCCAAGGGAAGAATGGCTACTGAAAAGCCACAAGAGAAGTGATCTTTAGGAAGCCAATTACCTTTCTGGAAGGTGGTTCATTATTGATATTTAATATTCTCCTACTGGCAGTTTGATACCTTTTAACAAATACAGAACACATTTGAATTTTCATTAGCTGCTATGCAGAAGTTAGCACTACAATTCAATTTTAGACTAAAATATATTATTGAATTTGAGGTTAATTTCCCATTTATTCTACTTATAAAGGGAAATTTATTGTACTGTATTTTGCAAACTATTGCTGCTTTTCTACAGACAGAACTGCCTTTCTAAAAAACAGGAGTATGTGTTGCTGTTAATTTTCTTGGGTTCCCAGCATTTCAGGTAGTCTTCCTGAATTTCTAGGCTAACTAGGCATGGAAAGAATCACTCTTGGTCCAATGTCAGAAATTAGGAGTGTTTTGTCGCCTCTAGTCTATGTCTAATGTACACTGTCTCCTCGAATCACAATGGCATTTGCTGGTCATACCACTTCTGATATTCTGATTTAGATATCATAGTCCTATGGCAAGTCAGGGCTGGAAATTCCTTAAAAATGATCTTGAAACATCCAGTAAATACTCTATAAAAATGCTCAAATAAGTCACCTTAGGGCAGAGTGCAACTTACTACAATTTGTATATAATATTAAGAGTTATTATGACTCAAATTTTCTTAAACAAGAAGATTATCTATTCACTGGTACAAGAAAGACAATTAATAATTCTCTTAATTATAAGGTAGAAAAAGAGGAAACATTTACAGTTTAAAATATCACCAGTGGGCTGGGTGCAGTGGCCCATGCCTCTAATCTTAGCACTTTGGGAAACAGGTGGTTGGATCACTTGAGCTCAGAAGTTCAAGACCAGCCTGAGCAACATAGTGAAACCCTGTCTCTGCAGAATAAAAAAAAAAAAATTAGCCAGGCTTAGTGGCACCTGCCTGTAGTCTCAGGAGGCTGAGGTGGGAGTATCCATTGAGTCTGGGGTGGTTGAGGCTGCAGTGAACTGGGATTGTGCCCCTGCACTCCAGTCTGAGCAACAGAGCGAGACCCTGTCTCAATAAATAAATAAATAAATAAATAAATAAACAAATAAATAATAAAAATAAACTACCAACAGACAAGTATAACTCATGATTACTCAACGAGAGAACAGATGAACTTTATATAAATTTTAAGAAATCCTGATATCAATATACAGCTTACATTCAAATTTGGAAAATAATAGTATCCAAGCAGATGAAGTTGAGCTTATATCCTTTGCTAAAAGAAATAGATTTAGTGCAGCATTTCTCAAACTGTGTTCTACAGAGTTTTAGTATCTTTAGATCAAATAATAGGTATTCTATTTTATGTCTCTTTTGGAAATTCATTAAAATATTACATGTGTAAAGCTTTTTAAAAAACTGCCATTAAAAAAGCCTGGAGTACCTGGGTTTAAACCCCAATTTCAAGATTTATTAGCTGCATGAAATTAGACAAATTATTCCGTTTCTGTCTTGGTTTACTCATCTGAGAAATGGAAATAGTAATGTTATTACCCTCTTAAGGTTGCTTTGAATTATGTGTGTGTGTATGTGTGTGTGTATATATATATATATGAACAAGAGAGAGCTTGTGGCATATGACAAGTGCTAGGTAAGGTTTTTATTAACTCATTGTTACCTAATTTGGCCTGGGAAATTTCTTACCCAATTTTTCCATTTTTAAATAGATACTCTTTTAACATTTTGTGGAACAAGTAGTCAAATGAAAAGTAGTTTGGAAAAAGTTGATATAAGACAGGTTCTGTATGGTGCTTCTCTTTTGCTTTTAATCTTTTAACAGTAGATGTAACAGGAGTGTCTGAAGAGCTTATTAAATATTTTTTTAAAACTGAGTCTTGCTCTGTCGCCCAGGCTGCAGCGCAGTGGCACTATCTCAGCTCACTGCAACTTCCGCCTCCTGGATTTAAGCGATTCTCCTGCCTCAGCCTCTAGAGTAGCTTGGATTACAGGCAACTGAAGTGCCTATTATGCATTGGCAGAAAGGTAACTGCAAATTCACTGCCTGATTGTACTTCCTCCAACTGTTGTTTTGGTGAGGCAAGTGGAACTTTAGCACAGACTGAGTGTATTCTCTCTTAATATCTATCTGTAACTCAACAGATATTTGCAAAATATAGTCAACTTCTAGTATTCACATCATTTGAAGGCTTCGCTGATGTGTAGCAAAATGCAGCTCCTGTTGAATGTTTTGAGATCCTTCCAAAGCTGTATTTTGTCAACTTTTCCCTTACAGTCATAGAATTGCACTAAATTTTAATCTTGTGTCTATCCATGAATGGTGACACTTAAAAACCACCAGAATTTTTGTTCCTCATTTGGTTAGCCTGTAAATACCTTCACGTGGTTTCTTTGCTCTTTCAGTCTCTAGTATTTTTCTGAGTAGAATTCAGAGCCTAGGCATCAACTGAAAATAAACCCAGATACTACCTCTGTTTGGAAAGATTTGCATCTTCCCAGTTGATTTGTAGAGAATTTCAAAATTGCTTAAAGTAGATTCAATGTGATATATAACAATTAACATTTCATACCAACAGATGTTTTATTATTCATATTTTGATACATCATATTTGACCCAAAGTAGCTTTGATTGCAACAACAAACAAGCTAACACATGGTACTTGACAGATAGATGGAAATAATACGGCAGATCTAAACTGATTTTCATTTTTGGAGGGATATTATCAATTGCAATGCCTGACTGTTAATTTAATTGCGTTATTTTTAAAATATAAAACCATATTGCAGTGAACTGACTCACCATTATATTTAATTAATTGTAAACCTCAAGATTTGATTACTCATAGCTCTCCCTTGGTTAATTTACTTGCTCACAGTATTGACAGAAAATATTTCAAACTAATATGATGGGAAGGACATAGTTCACATCAGTGGAGGAACCCAAAGTCACCAAACTTTTTTGGTTATTTTCCTTGTAAATTGTATTGCAAGCCATCATTTTTTCTTCACACACTGCTAGTTTAAGGACTGTAGATGACATAAAGTTGTAAATCAAATCCTTGTTTACTAGTGAGAAAGGAGTACAAGAACAACTTTGTTTTAGAGCATGCATGGATGATTTTAAAAACTGGAATTTCAGAAAACTCTCTAGTACAAAGCAAATCTAGACGGAATTATAGACTCATAAAGGATCTCAAGGACAATCTGGCTGAACTCCATTTTGCACATGAATAAACTGAAGTCCAGAAAAGTTATATGATGCAATTTCTCCTTTATTCTGGTCAGTGACATATAAGGTATCTCTGCGGATCCATTTTAGAGAGTTTTTTAAAAGTTCAAATCAAGATTATGAATTTTGGGATTAGTAAAGAAAGCACTAGGGCAAAAAGGTTTCATTACCTCCGTTTGGCATGGAACGCCATCCAATTATTTGAAGTTTTCCATTTTGTGTGGACTTTATAGCTCTACCACTGACTGACTGTGTTATCTTTAGCCCCTGCTTCACTTTTCCACTCTAGACTTAGAGTTTTGCATTTATAAAATGGAGGATTTGATTTAGATGTTTATTAAAGTTATTGTACCACTTAAGAACTTCTCTCAACATTCTAAGCCTCAATTTGGACCTAATATATGTGCTAACAATTATAATAGTCATACACATGTGCACACACACACATTCATAATATGGGTTATTTTTCAAAATATTATGTTGAATTTTAAGTTAAGAAGAGGATGTAGAAAGAATACACAATGGAGACAAGGTAGTCCCTCCAATACATGGTGTTGGGAAAACTTAGTATTCACTTCAGAGGATGAAGTTGGACCCTTCAGCAAACACAAAAATGAACTCACAAGGAATTAAAGATATTCTCAATAAATTGTTTAAAATTAAAACCATATCAAGTATTTTCTCAGACCTCAGAGAAATAAAACTAGAAATCAACACCAAGAGGAATTCTAGAAGCTATACATATACCTGGAAATTAAACAAAATGCTCCTGAGAGTTCTTTGGGTCAATGACAAAATTATGATGGAAATTAAAAACTTTTCTAAAACAAAAATGAAGATACAATATAATAAAACCTATGGGATACAGCAAAGGCAGTGCTGAGAGAAATTTATAGAGTGAAATTTCTACATCAAGAAAAAATAGACCACAAATTAATAACCAAATGTTGCACCTCAAGAAACTAGAAAAAGAAGAGCAAACCAAACTCCCGACCCAAAGCTAGCCAAAAAACAAGCAAACAAATAAAAACAAACAAAAACGGAGATTAGAGTGAACTAAATTAAATACAGACCAAAAAATACAAAGGATAAAGGAAATGAAATGTTGGTTCTTTGAAAGATAAACAAAATGGATAAAACTCTAGTTGGACAAACTAAGAAGAGAGGAGATGCAAATAAACATAATTAAAAATGAAAACAGAGACATTACTAATGGTACCACAGAAATACAAAAGATCTTTAGAGACTACTATGAAGGACTATATTTAGTAAATTTTCAGGACACAAAACCAAGGTACGAAAATCAGTGGCATTTGTGTATGCCAACAACAACAAGCTGAGAACAAAATTAATCCCATTTATAATAGCTACAAAAATTAAAATACCTAGGAATGTATTTAACCAAGAAAGTGAAAGATCTGTAAAAGAAAACTACAAAACACGGATGAAAGAAATTATAGAGGACAAAAACAAATGAAAATACATACCATACTAATGAATTAGAAGAATTAATATAATTAAAATGACTGTACTGCCCAAAGCAATCTACAGATTCCCTGCAATCTTTTTCAAAATATCAAAGTCTCACAGCTGAATTATACTAGATATAAAAAGAAGAGCTGGTACCATGCCTGCTGAAAATATTCCCCAAAAAGTTGAGGAGGGACTCCTCCCTAACTCATTCTATAAGGCCAGCATTATCCTGATGCCAAAACCTGGAAGAGATATAACGAAAGAAGAAAACTTCAGGCTAATACCCTTGATGAACACCAGATGCAAAAATCCTCAACAAAATACTGGCAAAACAAATTCTGCAGCACATCAAAAAGTTTACCTACCACAATCAAGTAAGCTTTATCCCTGGAATGCAAGGTTGCTTCAACATACACAAAGCAGTAAATGTGACTCATCATATAAACAGATCCAATGACAAAACGAGATGATTATCTCAATAGATGCAGAAAAGGCTTTGGATAAAATGTAACGCCCCATAGTGGCAAAACAAACAAACAAACAAACAAAACTCTCAAACTAGGTATTGAAGGAGCATACCTCAAAATAATAAGAGACATCTAGGACAAACCGACAGCCAACATCATACTTAATGGTTAAAAGCCAGAAGCATTCCCCTTGAAAACTGGCGTCAGACAAGAATGCCTTCTCTCACCACTCGTATTCAACATAATATTGAAAGTTCTGGGTAGAGCAATCAATCAAGAGAAAGAAATAAACTGCATGCCAATAGAAAGAGAGGAAGTCAAGCAATCTCTGTTTGCAGATGACATGATCCTATATCTAGAAAACCCCATAGTATTGGCCCAAAATCTGCTTAAGCTAATAAACAACTTCAATGAAATCTCAAAATATAAAATCAATGCAAAAGAATTACTAGCATTCCTATACACCAACAACAGTAAAATTGAGAATCAAATCATGAACACAATCTCATTCACAATTGCTACAAAAAGCATAAAATACCTAGGAATACAGCTAACCAGGGAAGTGCAAGATCCCTTCAAGAAGAACTACTGAACACTGCCCAGAGAAATCAGACATGACACAAACAAATGGAAAAACATCCCATACTCATGGATAGAAATAATTAATATTTTTAAAATGGTCATACTTGCCAAAACAATTGATAGATTCAGTGCTATTGCTATTAAACTATCAATGACATTTTTCACAAACCCAGAAATAACTATTTTCAAATTCATATGGAGCCAAAACAAGCCCAAATACCCAAGGCCATTTTAAGTAAAAGGAACAAAGTTTGAGGGATCATGCTACCTGACTTTAAACTGTATTACAGGGCTACATTAACCAAAACAGCATGCTAGGCTGGGTGCGGTGGCTCATGCCTATAATCTCAACACTTTGGGAGGCCAAGGCAGGCAGATCACCTGAGGTCAGGAGTTCGAGACAAGCCTGGTCAACATGGTGAAACCCCGTCTCTACTAAAAATATCAAAAATGAGCTGGGCATAGTGGCAGGAGCCTGTAATCCCAGCTACTCAAGAGGCTGAGACAGCAGAATCACTTGAACCCAGGAGGCAGAGGTTGAAGTGAGCTGAGATCCCACTATTGCATTGCAGCCTGGGCAACAAGAGTGAAACTCCATCTCAAAACAAACAAATTAACAACAACAACAACAAAAAACCCAGCATACTGCTGGTACAGAACCAGACACGTAGACCAATGAAACAGAATAGAGAGCCCAGAAATAAGGCCACATGACTACAACTACCTGATCTTGGACAACACTGACAAAAACAAGCAATGGGGAAAGAAATCCCTATTCAGTGATACTGGGATAACTGGCTAGCCATATGCAGAAGACTAACACAATACCCCATTCTTACATCATACACAAAAGTTAACTCAATATGGATTAAAGTTTTAAATGTAACACCCCAAACTATAAAAACCCTAGAATACAATCTACGCAATACCATTCTGGACATAGGAATGGGCAAAGATTTCATGACAAAGACACAAAAAGCAATTGCAACAACAAAAAAAAATTGACAAATGAGGTTTAATTAAACTAAAGAGCTTCTGTACAGCAAAAGAGAGTATCAACAGAGTAAATATGTAACCTACAGAATGAGAGAAAATTTTTTCAATGTATTCCTGTGACAAAGTTTAAATATCCAGCATCTGTAATAAACTTAAACAAATTTACAAGAAAAAAACTGAATAACCCCACTAAAAAGTGGGCAAAGGACATGAACAGACACTTTTCAAAAGAAGACACACATGTGACCAAGAAGCATATGAAAAAAAGCTCAACATCACTGATTATTAGAGAAATGCAAATCAAAACCACAATGACATACCATCTAGCACGAGTCAGAATGGCTATTAGTAAAAAGCCAAAAAAATAACGGATGCTTGTTAGTTTTCAGAGAAAAATGAACACTTATATACTGTTGGTTGGTGTGTAAGATAATTCAACCATCATGGAAAACAGTGTGGCTATTCCTCAAAGTCCTAAAAAAATACTATTCAACTCAGCAATTCCCATTACAGGATTGCTGTGTTGAATGATATTATTATACTCAAAGACATTTGCAGCACTATTCACAATGGTAGAGACATGGCATCAACCTAAATTTCCATCAGTGGTAGACTGATTAAAGAAAAGGTGATATATAAACACCATGGAATACTACACAGCCATAAAAAAGAACACAATCATGTTCTTTGCACGAACGTGGATGGAATTGCAGAATATTATCCTTAGCAAACTAATGCAGGAGCAGAAAAGCAAATACCACATATCCTCACTTATAAGTGTGAGCTAAATGATGAGAACACATGGACACATAGAAGGGAACTACATATACTGGGGCCTACCAGAGAGTGGAGGTTGGGAGGAGGAAGCAGATCAGGAAAAATAACTAATGGGTACTAGGCATAGTACCTGAGTGATGAAAGAATCTGCATAACAAACCCTCGTGACATAAGTTTACCTACATACTAAACCTGTACTTGTACCCCAAAAGCTAAAGTACAAGTTAAATTTAAAAAAATACCAACGTCATTTTTCACAACATTTAAAAAAAATCCTAAAATTCATATGGAACCAAAAAAGAGCCTGAAAAGCCAAAGCAATCTTAAGCAAAAAGACCAAGGGCAGAGGCATCACAGTACCTGATCCCAAATTATACATTAGAGGTACACTAATGAAAACAACAAGAAACTGGTGTTAAAACAGACACATAGATCAGTGGAACGGAATAGAGATCCCAGAAATAAAGCCATATATGTACAGCCAACTGATGTTTAACAAAGTTGACAAAACATACACTGAGGAACGGACACCCACCCTCTTCAATGGTGCTGGGAACATTTGATTACTATATGCAGAAGAATGAAACTGGATCCCTGTCTCTCACCATATGAAAAAACTAGCTCCAGATGGATTAATGAGTTAAATGTAACACCTGGAATTATAAAAATATCAAGGAAAACCCAGGAAAAATTCATCTGGACAATTGTCTAAGCAATGAATTCATGACTAAGTCCTCAAAAGCACAAACAATAAAAACAGAAATAGACAAATGGGAATTAAACTAAAAACTTTTGGCACAGAAAAAGAAATAATGTACAGAGTGAACAGACCACTGACGGAGTGGGAGAAAATATTTGCAAACTCTGCATCCAACAGGGGATTGATAGTCATAATTTATAAGAAACTTAAACAACTCAACAACAACAACAACAACAAAAAAAGACCGCATCAACAAGTGGGCAAAGGACATGAATAGATATTTTTGAAAGAAGACATACAGATGGCAAACAAGCATGTGAAAAAATGCTTAATGTCACTATTCATCAGATAAATTCAAATTAATACCATAATGAGATATTATCTTATAACAGTCAGACTGGCTATTTTTAAAAAGGAAAAAAAAAAAAATAACAACTGTTGGTAAGGATATGGAGAAAGGAAATGCTTATACACTGTTAGTGGGAATGTAAATTAGTACAACCTCTATGGAAACAGTATGGAAATTGCTCAATGAACTAAAAGTAGGACTACCATTCAATCCAGCAGCCCCACAACGGGGTATCTACCAAAAGGAAAATGAATCATTATATCCGAAATATACCTGCACTTATATGTTTATTGCAGCACTAGTCACAATAGCAAAGATATGGAATCAACCTAAATGTCCATCAGTGAATGACTGGATAAAGAAAATATGGTAGCGGTGAGTGGCCAAGATGGCCAAATAGAAGCAGCTAGTGTGTGTGGTTCTCACAGAGAGGAACAGAAATTGAGAGACTAAACGCAACATCTTCAACTGTAACATCCAGGTACTCACATTGGAATTGATCCAGGAAACAACTTGACCCACAGAGAATGAAGAAAAGCAAGACCGGAAAACAGCCCACCTGGGAGCAACATGGAGCTTTGCCCAGGGAAGTGGTGAATGAATGAGCGACTCTGGGAAACCACACTTCTCCCACAGATCTTTGCAACCCTCGGGTCAGGAGATGTCCTTGTGAACCCAGTTCACCAGGGCCTTCAGTCTTCAGTCTGACAGACAGAGGTACATGGAGTTATGGCAGAGCAGCTGCTCAGGCATGCGTTGGAGACTCTGGAGCCTTAGATACTTGGGCTTACTGGCAAAAGTACCTGCAGCTCCTGCAAAGTGGTAGGTTAGACTATGGTACATACCCCTAGGAAAGAGGCTGAATCCAGGGGGCTGAATAGTAACAGCCTGCAGGCCCCACTTCCAGTGCACATCACAATATAAGACCCACTGGTTTGGAATTCCAGCCAGCTACAAGTAGTGGCATTGCACCTCCCTAAGACGGAGCTCCTTGGTGGAGGGCAGGCCACCATCTTTGCTACTGGGGCACTTTAGTAGTTCCAGCCATCAAGCTTTGAAGATTCTGAGCTGACCCAGGGCAGAAGGGATCCCCTGCATAGCACAGCTGATCTACCAAAACATGATCGGACTGCTGCTTTAAGTGGATGCCTGATCCTATTTCTCCTCACTGAGAGGGACCTCCCAACTGGGGTCTCCACCCACTTCCTACAGGTGCTTTTGGAACAGCAACAGGTTTGTACCTCCCTGGGATAAAGCTCCCAGAGGGAGGGACAGACTACCATCTTTGCTGTTTTGCATCCTTCACTGATGACACCTCTGGGTTCTGGAAAATCCCAGGTGACTAGGGACTGGAGTGGGCCCCAAGCATACTGCAGCAACCCTACGGAAAAGTGGCCAGATTGTTACATGGGTGCCCGTTCCCATATCTCCTCACTGGACAGGCCCTCCAGTCTGTGCTTCCAGCCACACCCTGCCAGAGCTATTGAGCCAGTACAAACTCAGCAACTCCCTGGACAGAGCCTCCAAGGGCAACCGAAAGCCTCTCTGCCGCTGCCTCTGCTGTGAAACTGTCCTTGCCACCCCCAGACTAATGAAGAAGCAAAGACCCTAAGTGCTTTATCCACATCTCCAACAAGCTGCAGTTGACACAAGGAGAGGAGGCCAGTTCATCTCCCACATGCCTCACACACCTCTCACGACTCATAACCAGACAGTAAACCCCTTGGCTTGGGACCAAAGCACAAACCTGCCCTCTTGGGATGACTGAATGGAGTGATTGCTTACACCTGCATCTCTCTCTGTGGTAAATCCCCCAAGAGTCAAGCAAAATAACCCTTGGCCACAACCACTAAGATGTCTTCATCTGCTCCCTCTGAGCTGGGGAAGGAACATAAACACTGAGATCGCCTAGGAACTGCAGTAGGCAACTAAGGAGTGCCAAGTTATGAACTACAGCCAGCACTCAAGGAGGAGAGGAAGTCACCCTTTCAGAGCACGAGGGGGAAGCACAGCTGCAACTGTGAGGAAACACAGGGGAGCCACACAACCAAGCAAGAGTCTACCAACTGACCAATAAGGCTAAGTGTCACCTGCTGGATCACATCCCAAAGCTTCAACCCCAACAATACTTTACTAACATTTCCCTCTGTGAAACCACAGACAAAAAGTCAGCTTCAAATAAAGACTCTACACAAAACCTTGGCCCGGTGAAAACATCTTAAAAAGAACTCTATTGACTGTGTTCAATTTACACTGCAATTAAAGGAACAACCACACACAGAGATGAGAAAGAACCAGCGTAAGAACTCTGATAACTAAAATGGCCAGAGTGTCATACATTCTCCAAATGATCACACCAGCCCTCCAACAAGAGTTCTTAACCAGACAAAACTGCCTGGAATGACAGAAATAGAATTCAGAATATGGATAGGAATAAAGATCACTGAGATTTAGGAGGTTGGCAAAACCCAATCCCAGGAAAATATGAATCACAATAAAGCGATACAGGAGCTGAAGGACAAAACAGTCAGTGTAAAGAAGAACCTAACGTGTCTGGCAGAGCTGAATAACACAATAGAAGACTTTCACAATGCAGTCACAAGTGTTAGCAGTAGAATAAACCAAGTTGATGAAATAATCTTGGAACTTGAAGACTGGGTCTCTGAAATGAGACAGTCAGACAAAAACAAAGAAAAAAAAATGAATGACTAAAATCTCCAGATAATATGGGATTATGTAAAGAGGCAAAATCTACAAATCACTGGCACCCCTGAAAGGGAAGGGGAGAAGCAAACAACTTGGAAAATATATTTTAGAAGATTGTCCATGAAAACTTCCCAACCTTGCTAGAGAGGCCAACAGTCAAATTCAGCAAATACAGAGAACTCCTACAAGATTCTACACAAGAAGATCATCCCCGAGACACATAAGCATCTGATTTTCCAAGATTGAAATGAAAGAAAGAATGTTCAACGCACCTGGAAAGAAAGGGCAGGTCACCTACAAAGGGATTCCCATGAGGCTAACAGCAGACCTCTCAACTGAAATCCTACAAGCCTTAAGAGATTAGGGGCCTATATTTATTCAATAATAATAAATCTTCTTAAAGAAAAAAAAATCTTCAACCAATAATTCATATCCAGCCAAACATAGCTTCCTAAGTGAAGGAGAAATAAGATCCTCTTCAGATAAGCAAATTTTGAGGGACTTTATTACCACTAGAAGTGTCTTACAAGGGATCTTGAAAGGAGCACTAAAATAGAAAGGAAAGATTACTATCAGCTAATACAAAAACACACTTAAACACATAGACCAGTGTCACTGTAAAGCAATCACACAAACAAGCCAACATAGTTACCAGCTAACAGCATAATGACAATATCAAATCCACACATATCAATATGAACCTTGAATGTAAATGGGCTAAATGCCCCACTTAAAAGGTACATAGTGGCAAGCTGGATAAAAAAGCAAGAACCCATAGTATTCTGTCTTCAAGGGATCCACCTCACATGTCATGACACTCATAGGCTCAAAATAAAGGGATGTAGAAAAATCTATCAAGCAAATTGAAAACAGAAAAAAAAAAAAAACCAGGAGTTGCAATTCTAATTGCAGAAAAACAGATTTCCAATCAATAAAGATAAAAAAAAAGACAAGGACGAGAATTACATAATGGTAAAGTGTTCAATTCAACAAGAAGAGCTAACTATCATAAATATACCCAACACAGGAACATCCAGATTCAGAAAGTAAGCTCTTAGAGACATACAAAGAGACACAGACTACCACAAAATAAGAGTGGGAGACTTCAACACTCCACTGACAGCATTAGGTAGATCACTGAATAAGAAAATGAACAAAGATATTGAGGACATAAACTCAGCATTGGACCAAATGGATCTGATAGACCTTCAAAGAAGTCTTCACCCTAAAACAACAGAATATTCATTCTTCTCATTGCCACATGGCAGATACTCTAAAATCAACTAAATAATTGGACGTAAAACAATCCTGAACAAATGGAAAAGAACCAAAATCATTCCAAACACATTTTCAGATCACAGCTCAATAAAAATAGAAATCAACACAATGAAAATCTCTTAAAAAATATGCAATTATATGAAAATTAAACAAAATGCTCCTGAATGATTTGGGGTACATAATGAAATTAAGGTAGAAATCAGTAAGTTCTTTAAAAATAATGAGAACAAAGATGCAACGTACCAGAATCTCTGGGACACATAGAAGGCAGTGTTAACAGGGAAATTCATAGCACTAAATGCCCACATAAAAAAGTTAGGAAGATTTCAAATTAACAAGTTAATTTCACAGCTGAATGAATTAGAGAAGCAAGAACAGATCAACCCCAAACCTCACAGAAAATGAGAAATTACAAAAATCAGAGCTGAACTGAAGGAAATTGAGACCCATAAAAACCATTCAAAAGATCAGTAAATCCAGGAATTGTTTGTTTGGTGGTTTTTTTTGTTTGTTTGTTTTGTTTTTTTGAAAAAAAAATAAAATAAAATAGGCCACTAGTTAGACTACTTAAGAAAGAAAAGGAGAAGATCCAAATAAACACAATTAGAAATGATGAAGGGAATATGATACTACTGACCCCACAGAAATCAAAACAACTGTCAGAAGCTACTACAAACACTTTTACACACACAAACTAGAAAACCTAGAAGAGACTGATAGATTCCTGGACACATACATCCTCCCAAGACTGAGCCTGAAAGAAACTGATTCCCAGAACAGACCAATAACGAGCTCCAAAATTGAATCAATAATGAATAGCCTACTAACCAAAAAAGCCCAGTACCTGATGGAATCACAGTCACATTCTACCAGATGTACAAAGAAGAGCTCATACAATTGCTACAGAAATTATTTCAAACAATTGAAGAGGAGGGACTCCTCCCCAACTTATTCTAAGAGACCATCATCATCCTGAAACCAAAACCTGGCAGACACACAACAAAAAAAGAAAACTTCAGGTGAATATCCTTGATGAATATTGATGCAAAAAACCTCCACAAAAATATTTGCAAACCAAATCTTGCAATGCATCAAAAAGCTAATCCACCATAATCAAGTAGGTTTCATCCCCGGGATGCGGTTGGTTCAACATATGAACATCAATAAATGTGATTCATCACATAAACAGAACTAAACAGAACTAAAGACAAAAACCAAATGATTATCTCTGTAGACGTAGAAAAGGCTTTTGATGAAATTCAACAACTCTGCATGTTAAGAACTCTCAATGAAATAGGTTTTGAAGGAACATACCTCGAAATAATAAGAACCTTCTATGACAAACCCACAGTAAACATTATACTGAACGTGCAAAAGCTGGAAGCATTCTCCTCAAGGAGAATGCTTGGAACAAGCATTCTGGAACAAGCAAACTGCAACAAGACAAGGATGCCCTCTTTCATCACATCTATTCAACATAGTATGGGAAGTCCTAGCCAGAGCAATTAGGCAAAGGAAAGAACAAAGGTCATCTGAATAGGAAGAGAGGAAGTCAAACTATCTCTGTTTGTGGACAACATGATTCTATATCTAGAAAAATCCCATAGTTTCGGCGCCAAAGCCCCTTCAACTGACACATAACTTCAGCAAAGTTGCAGGATAAAAAATCAATGTACAAAAATTACTAGCATTCCTATACACCAACAACAGCCACACTGAAAGCCAAATCAGAAAGACAATCCCACTCATAATTGTCACAAGAAATTAAAATATCTAGGAATACAGCTAACCAGGGAGGCGAAAGATCTCTGCAATGAGAATTACAAAACACTGCTCAAATAAATCAAAGACACAAATGGTTGGAAAAACATTCCTTGCTCATGGATAGGAAGAATCAACATAATTAAAATGGCTAGACTGCCCAAAGCAAGGTACAAATTTAACGCTATTCCTATCAAACTACCAAAAACATTCTTCATGGAACTAGAAAAAATTAAATTTATATGGAACTAAAAAAGAGCTGGAATAGTCAAGGAAATTCTAAGCAAAAAGAACAAAGCTGGAGGAATCACATTACCTGACTTCAAACTATACTACAAGGCTACAGTGACCAGAACAGTGTGGCATTGGTACAAAAACAGGCACATACACCAATGGAACAAAATGGAGAGTGCAGAAATAATGGTGAATATCTATGACCCTCTGATCTTTGACATAGCTGACAAAAACAAGCAATGGGGAAAAGACTTCCTATTTAATAAATGGTGCTGGGATAACTGGCTAGCCATATGGAGCAGATTGAAGCTGGACCCCTTCCTTAAAGCATATACAAAAATTAACTCAATATAGATTAATGACTTAAACATATAACCAAAACTATAAAAACCCTGGAAGACAACCCAGGCAATACCATCCTGGACCTAGGAATGGGCAAAGATTTCATGAGAAGGACACCAAAAGCAAGAACAACAAAAACAAACATTGAGAAATGAGATCTAATTAAACCTCAAAGCTCTGCCCAGCAAAATAACCTATTAACAGAGTAAACAGACAACCTACAGAATAGAAGAAAATATTTGCAAACTATGCATCTGACAAAATTCTAATGTCCAGCATCTGTAAGGGACTTAAATAAATTTACAAGATAAAAACAATTTCTCTAAAAAGTGGGCAAAGGACATGAACAGACACTTTTCAAAAGAAGACATACATGCATCCAACAGGCATATGAAAAAAAAACCCTATATCACTGATCATTATAGAAATGCAAATCAAAATTACAAGGTGCTACCATCTCACCTCCATCAAAATGAGTATCATGAAAAAGAAAAAAAGTAACATATGCCGGCAAGGTTACAAAGAAAAGGGAACACTTATACACTGTTGGTGGGAGTGTGAATGAGTTCAATCTTTGTACAAAGCAGTATGGGGATTCCTCAAAGAGCTTAAAGCAAAACTACCATTTGACCCAGCAATGCTATCACTGGGTATACACCTAGAAGAATATAAAGCATTCTACCAGAAAGGCACATGCATGTAAATGTTCATTGCAGCACTGTTCACAATACTAAAGACATGGAATCAACCTAAATGTTCATCAATGATGGACTGGATAAAGAAAATGTGGTACATATACCCTATGGAATATTATGCAGCCATAAAAAAGAACAAGATTATGCCTTTTTGGGGAACATGGAAGAAACTGGAGGCTATCATCCTTAACAAACTAAGGCAGGAACAGAAAACCAGATACTGCATGTTTTCACTTATAAGTGAGAGCTAAATGATAGGAACTTATGAATACAAAGAAGGGAACAACAGACACTGGGGTCTACTTTAGGGGAGAGGATGGTGGAGAATATTAGCAAAAAATAAATAAATAAATAAATAACTATTGGGTACTGTGATTAATATCTGGGTGGTGTAATAATATGTACAACAAACCCCCGTGACATATGTTTATCTATGTAACAGACCTTCTCATGTACCCCCAAACCTGAAATAAAAATTTTAAAAACAAAGAAAATATGGTACACACATACACCACGGGAGACTATTTAGCTGTAAGAAAGAATGACATGTCTTTTGCAGCAACGTGGGTGGAACTGGAGGCCGTTAAGTGCAACAACTCAGAAATGAAAATTCAAACACTGAATATTCTCACTTACAAGTGGGAGCTAAATGACAAGTATACATGATCATAGAGTGTAAAGTAATAGTCATTGGAGATTCAGAAGGGTGGGAGGGCAGGTAGGGGGTGAGGGTTGAGAAATTACTTAATGGGTACAATGCAAACTGTTCAGATGACTGTTACACTAAAAATTCAGAGTTCACCAATACACAATATATCCATAAAACTGCACTGGTACCCCTTAAATGTATACTTTTATTTAAAAAAATGGAGTTAAATATAAGACCTGACATGACAAAACTGATAGAAGAAAACATAGGGATAAAATTTCTTGACATTGGTCTTGGCAATGATTTCTTGGATATGACACCAAAAGCATGGGTAACACAAACAAATATGAAGTGGTACTATATCAAACTAAAAAGCTTCTACACAGCAAAGAAAGCAGTCAACAGAGTGAAAAGGCAACCTATGGAATGGGATAATATATTTTCAAATCATGTATATAACAAAGGATTAGTATGCAAAATATATAAGGATATCCTGCAACTCAATAATGAAAAATAAACACTAAAAGTCCAGACCTTATCTCTATGCAATATATGGATGTATGAAACTGACACTTGTACATCCTAAATATCTTTAAATAAATAAATAAATAGGCAACGGAGCTGAAAATATTTTTTTTAATTGAAAGAAGACACACAAATCACCAACAAGTTTATGAAAAAACATGTTCAACATCACTAATCATCAGGGAAATGCAAATCAAAATCATAATGAGATGTCACCTCACACTTGTTAATAGGACTATCATTTTTTAAAAATATAAGAAATGTTGGTGAAAATGTGGATCAAGAGGACATTTGCACAATATTGGTGAGAATGTAAACAGTTTAGCCAATATGGAAAACAGTATTTTGGTTTCTTAAATAATTAAAAATAGAATTATCATATCATCAAACCATCCCACTTCTGAATATATATAAGAGGTAAAATCAGAATCTCAAAGAAATATCTGCACTCCTATGTTCATTGCTGCTTTATTAACAATAGCCAATATATGAAAAAACCTAAATGACCAACAATGGATGAATGGATTCAAAAAACCTGGTATTTATATATTATATACACTGGAATATTATTCAGCTTTTAAAAAGAATGAAATCTTGCCATTTGTGACAACATGAATAAACCTGGAGGATGATATGCTAAATGAAATAAGCCAGAAAGACGGATATACACCATGACACCACTTATATGATTAATCTAAAATAGTCAATCTCATGGAAGCAGAGATTAGAATGGTGGTTGCCATGCACTGGGGAGAGGAGGAAACAGGATGCTATTAGCTGAGATGAGCAAAGTTTCGGATGTACAAGATGAATAAGTCCTATAGATCTACTGTACAGTATAGTGTCTATAGTTAACAACACTGTACTGTATACTTAAAACTTTGCTAAGAGGGTAGGTCTTATTTTATGTGTTTTTATCACACAAACAACAACAATAATAAAGTAGACAGGCAGAAACTTATGGAGGTTTATGGTATAGACTATGGTGATGGTCTCATGGATATATATGTATGTCCAATCTCATCAAGTTTATGCATTACATATATTTACAGCTTTTTGTATCTGAGTCATACCTCAGTAAAGTAGTTTTTAAAAAAGAAAATAACAAATCAAATAACTTAATAAATATGTTTAAATTATAAAAAGAAGAGTATAGAGTACCATAAGGGCTATACATTATGACTTGGTCAATAATTACAGTGACTAGACATTGAGGCAATAATGAAATTAAGTGAACAAGAATAGAAGGCACTGAGTTTACAGAAGTAAATGCTCAGTTATCAGTAAGTGCAAAATGGGAATGTTTTCTCAGTAAAATTGAATCTCTGCCTTTCCCAACCAATTTCAATAATTTAATATATGTAATCTGAACATAATATAAATGTGTTATTTTCAGATTCAGTGACTGAAAAGGACAACTTTTATACTTCTAGGTATCTTCTAGGTATATGTGTGGGTTTTTACCTATATTGTAGCACTTTCACTTTTAAAGGCATCTTTTCATTTTCATTTAACTTACTATTTTCTAGTTGTCTGGTGCAAGTTGAAATTTCGATTCCCAAGTAAAATCTAACTAAGTAACTCCCAAATCAGCTTTATGTATTGCCCTTTTTACGAATTATTCCAGATCTGCATTTTGAGAACTTGTGGCCAGGTGATAAAGTGCTATTTTAAATCTATCAGTGTTACACTGAGAAGCTTCCTGAGGATAAGAATTTAATTGAACAGTTGAATAAAAGGCCAAATTGCTATGAAAAATTCATATGAACCAAAACATCTTTTCCACTACTTTCCTATCCTTAACTGTGGTATTATCTGAAGACACAGATATTCAGGTGCTGCACTGAAGACTAAACAAATAGGATGTAAGAGTTTCATAAGCTTAAAGTCACTGCAAATATGGTATAAATTATGGTGATGGTCTCATGGGTACATACTTAACTCCAAGATCATCAAGTTGTATACATTATATATGTACAGATTTTTGTATCTCAATCGTACCTCTACTAACTAGTTTTCAAAAAATAAAATAAAAAGTCAAATAATAATTTTTTTTCTGGACCATGAGGCAATACAAAATATATGTTATATAGGCTATACCTCTAAACTTTGAATCAAGTATAAGGAGCTATATAAAAGACAAAACAAAAATTGATGACCGTATGTGGTAAGGGGATCTTATCCTTTAGAGACTTTTTTTTTTTTTTTAAATCATGTGTGAGCTACTTTAGGACTTTAACAAATACATCTAGGTTCCATCAGGAAACTTGGACTTCTCCCTATCTTCACCTAAATAACTGACCTATAATGGTTCAATCTGAGACCCAGTTTCCTCATCTGCAAACTGAAGAATTAAACTAGTTCCTAATTTTTTGTATGAATTAAAAATATGTGGGGAGTCTTGCTAATTAATTATCTTAATATCATCATATGAGACAAACATTTTACCATGAATTTTCTTTGTCTGTGAGAGGATTTAGATATTTGTATACCTTTAGTTTTCAGAGTTAGGAAGCATATATTGTTCACTGGAATCCATTATTTACCCTACAAATAATAAAATACCTATTAATTCACTAATTACCATAGCCAGGATTCAGTTCTGAGGAGCCAATGTAAATTCTGGAAACTTATTGATACAGTTTTGATTATGAGGCACTCAGTCATGGTAGTCCTAAGCAGGGTCCATTTGTTTAAATCATTGCCATCATATTTTCTGTCTAGACATACCCTTTGGGAGCTGAATGGGTTATTTGGGGGATTGGAATTTTATAAAGCTAAATCAGATGTGGCAACAAAATCTCTTGGACCGTCAAGATAATGCACAAATGTATATCATCAGTTTAGATACTAAGGAAATTTCCCTTCAGATTTTTTCTTTGCCATGATTTAGAGACAATCTAATGTAATGAAAAGTTTGCTTCATTGCGAGTTTTCTATGCATCATGGGAATACAGAATGGCAAAACAGAACCTTAGTTATTCTGCCAAACACACAGATGGTTTAGCCTGTATTTACCTCCCCTCACATGTTTGATAAAGCTTCACCTTACCTCTTAGAATCAGAATCTTCTAATGACAGTTATGGTTTTTTGTTGTTGTTGCTGTTTGTTGTTGTTTTTTGAACAACCAATATTTGCCTTCTTTTCCTTGAATCGCATTTTTATGGTAGGATGAATTTTACTCAATTCTGAAATAATGCTTCAAAATCTACCAGATTTTTCTTTTTTCGTTTTGGCCCATGGTAGCAGTGTACCAGTAGATGATGATGATGATTTTTTTTTTTTTTTTTTTGGCCCATAGTAGCAGTGTACCAGTAGATGATTAGGGACATTATCTAAATATAATTAAGTTGAATTCACTAGACTTTTTGGAGGACATCGTTGGAGTATGTATTGTTCCGGTACTTTTAGTACTTGTTTCCTTATATATGGTGGTGGTGTTGTCCGATATAGACTTCCTAGGAGAAATAATTTCAAACTTACATATTCACTTTTTAATCCATGGCCATTCCCCCACACCCCACTTATTTATACCATTATGCTGAGAGCTTTATTTTAATATCTGACTTTTATTAATACAAAAGATTATAACTATACTACAGATGCTGGCTATATAGGTGGTATGCCATGTTTTCATTCATTTGGTTCCTCTGTGTGTAAGTATGAGGCAGACAAAAAGGTAGAAAGAATACCTGAAGTCTTTTCCTTCTTCTCCCCCTCCCCACTAAGCTGATCCTCACAGGTGAGGCAGCCTATCCTTTATAAAAGTGCCAGCAAGGATATGCACTAGAAAAGTGTTCCTTTAGATATGCACTAATGAGGATATACACTAAAAGGTGTTTCTTTTAGAATTTCGGAGTGCTCCCACTGACAATGCTGGTTTAGATGGAATTTACTACATAGTGAGTTCTGTCCAAAATAACCATCCAAAACTCTTAGCAGACAAAAGAATACATTAGCAAGAGTCTTGGAATGTTTTAAACAATTTGCATTTTACTATCTTTGTTTTATTTGTGTTTCAAATTGGGGATCAGATATATGTTGAATATATATTTTTTTAAATTTATAAACTATTCATTGTAGCGTGAAGGAATTATAAGAGTTGAAAGATACACTGTTAAAAATATTAACAAATTCAAGTTACTTTTGGTTTGTGCTATGCATCATAGCTCTGTAAAATAAACTTATCCAGCTTTCAATTACATTAAGAAATCATCCCCATTTTACAAAGGATCATCCATAGCCCAAACCTCAGTATCATGCAATATTTTCATGTGAAAAACCTGCACTTGTACCCCTAAATCTAAAATAAAAGTTGAAATTGTTAATATAAATAAATAAATAAATAAATGGAATGGAATAATTCTGATTTTAGGTATAACAGCTGCAGCAATGGCTGAGGCGATGAAACTGCAGAAGATGAAGCTTATGGCTATGAACACTCTTCAGGGAAACGGAAGCCAAAATGGGACTGAATCAGAGCCTGATGATCTTAATTCTAACACAGGTGAGTGTCTTCTGGAATCCCAGACAGGTGACTCTTACTGTTTTATTGTGGGGCAGGAGAGAGGCGGGATGACGATGGAGGAGAGAATGATATGTCTACTTTGGTTATAAAGATACTCAAGATTTTCTGTTCTTGTGATAGTTTGCTAAGAATGATGGTTTCCAGCTGCATCCATGTCCCTACAAAGGACACAAACTCATCCTTTTTTATGGCTGCATAGTATTCCATGGTGTATAATGTGCCACATTTTCTTAATCCATGTTCTCACTCATAGGTGGGAACTGAACAATGAGATCACCTGGACTCGGGAAGGGGAACATCACACACCGGGGCCTATCATGGGGAGGGGGGAGGGATTGCATTGGGAGTTATACCTGATGTAAATGACGAGTTGATGGGTGCTGACGAGTTGATGGGTGCAGCACAGCAACATGGCACAAGTATACATATGTAACAAACCTGCACGTTATGCACATGTACCCTAGAGCTTAAAGTATAATAATAATAATAAAGAAGATTCAACACCAAGAAGACAAATAAAATGGGTATCTATTTTCTAAAAAAATAAAAAATAAATAAATAAATAAAGATACTCAAGAGGGATGCTTAGCCCTATTGCTAGCATTTGTACACTGACATTAGAAAACAGTTACAAGTCTTAATCTCGTTTTGGAAACATTTAGTTATCTTCACTGTTTTGCTGTGGTGGAATTGAATTATAATTCCTATAGTGCTAGCCATTGTGCTCTCTGCCTGACAAAGACTGCTGCACTCCAGCATCACCCCAGGTTTCTTACTCCATCCTATTCTAAATAATTTACCACTGAAAGGCAATGCTGACAGTCCAGGTTGGCTGGGCTGAAGTCTTTTCAGCTGGAGTACCATTTCCTTAGATAAAGGAAAGTGCTGGGTGACTCCAGGCGTTATCGACAGGGATTAATGAAAAGAGGTAGAACAGGGAGCAGGCAAAGAAGAAAAGATGGATGAAAGGAAAAGAAAACAGCGGTGACTTGTAGAGTGGAAAGTCCTCTCCTCTCATGTTACTTGTTTCTTTCTTTTACCCTGTGATCATTTTACCTTGGCCTTGATCATAAGACCCCTCAGATCTCTTTTGAAGGTAGGTGGAATTATAACTATCAACACACATGAATGAATGGATGAACAGATGGAAAGATGGATGGATGGATAAGTGGAAGGATGGACACATAAATAAAGGAAAGATTTAAGAAGTATCCAATTTTATTTTAGATTTAGGAGTACATGTGCAGGTTTGTTAAATAGGTAAATATTTGATTTGGGGTTTTGGTGTACATACTGATTATTTTGCCACTTAGGTACTAAAGATAGTCCCCAACAGTTTTATTTCTTTTCTGAACTTCTTCCTGCTACCCCCTCCTCCCTCAAATAGGCCCCAGTGCCTGTTGTTCCTTTTTTTCCTGTTCATATGTTCTCATCATTTAGCTCCCACTTGTAAGTGAGAACATGTAGTATTTGATTTTATGTTCCTACATCAGTTTGCTATGGATAATGGCCTCACTCCATCCATGTTCCTGCAAAGGAAATAATCTCATTGTTTTTTATTGCTGCATAGTATTCCATGGTGCACATTTACCACATTTTCTTTATCCACTCTCTCATTGATGGACATTCAGGTTGATTCCATGTCTTTGCTATTGTGAAAAGTGCTGCAATGAACATATGTGTGCATATATCTTAATGGTAGAACAATTTATATTCCTTTGGGTGTATAACCAGTAGTGGGATGGTTGGGTCAAATAGTACTTCTGTTTTTAGTTCTTTGAGGAATCACCACACTGCTTTCCCTAATGGTTGAGCTAATTTACCCTTCCATCAGCAGTGTATAAACATTCCCCTTTCGCTACAACCTTGCCAGCATCTCTTATTTTTTGACTTTATAGTAATAGCCATTCTGACTGGTGTGAGATGTTGTCTCATTGTGGTTTTGATTTGCATTTCTCTAATAATCAATGGTGTTGAGTTTTTATCATATGCTTCTTGGTCACATGTATATCTTCTTTAAAAAAGTGTCTGTTCATGTACTTTGCCCACATTTGAACAGGGCTGTTTTTTGGTTGCACATTTGTTTAAGTTCCTTGAAAATTATTGATATTAGACCTTTGTCAGATGTATCGACTGCAAATATTTTCTCCCATTCTCTAGGTTGCCTTCTTACTCTGTTGATAGTTTCTTTTGCTGTTCAGAAGCTCTTGACTTTAATTAGGTCCCATTTCTCACGTTTTACTTTTGTTGCAATTGCTTTTGGCATCTTCTTCATGAAATCTTTGCCAGTTCTTATGTCCAAAACGGTATTTCCTAGGTTATCTCCCAAGGTTTTTACAGTTTGAGGTTTTATTTTTAGGAATTTAATCCACTTTGAGTTGATTTTTTGTATATGCTGTAAAGAAGAGGTCCAATTTCAGTCTTCTGCATAGAGCTAGTCAGTTATACCAGCACCATTTATTGAACAGGGTGTCCTTTTCCCTTGCTCGTTTTTGTCAGCTTTATTAAAGATCAGATGGTTTCAGGTCTGTGACTTTATTTCTGGGTTAGCTATTCTGTAATATTGGTCTATGTGTTTGTTTTGTACCTGCAGTATGCAGTTTTGTTTACTGTAGCCATGTAATATAATTTGAAGGCAAGTAATGTGATGCCTTCAGCTTTGTTCTTTTTGCTTAGGATTGCTTTGGGTATTCGGGATCTATTTTGGTTCCATATGAATTTTAGAATAGTTTTCTGTAGATATGTGAAGAATATTATTGATAGTTTGATAGTAATAGCATTGAATCTGGAAATTGCTTTGGGCAGTATGGCCATTTCAGCAATATTATTTTTCCTATCCAAGAACATGAAATGTTTTTCCATTTGGTAATGAATTGCCTCAGCATTTGCTTGTCTGGAAAGGATCTTATGTCTCCTTCACTTATGAAGCTTAGTTTGGCCGAATATGTATTCTTTTTTTTTTTTTTTTTTTTTTTTTTGAGACAGAGTCTCACTCTATCGCTCAGCCTGGAGTGCAGTGGCACGATCTCAGCTCAATACAACCTCTGCCTCCTGGGTTCAAGCAATTCTCCCTGTCTCAGCCTCCCAAGTAGCTAAGATTACAGGTGCCCGCCACCACACCTGGCTAATTTTTGTATTTTTAGTAGAGAAGGGGTTTCACCTTGTTGGCCAGATTAGTCTCGAACTCCTGATCTCAGGTGATCCACCTGCCTCGGCATCCCAAAGTGCTGGGATTATAGGTGTGAGCTACTGCGCCCAGTCACGGATATGAAGTTCTTGGTTGGAATTTCCTTTCTGTAACAGTGTTAACTATAGGCCCCCAACCTCTTCTGGCTTGTAGGGTTTCTGCTGAGAGATTTGCTGTTATTCTGATGGGCTTCCTTATGTAGGTGACCTGTCCTTTTTCTCTAGCTGCCTTTACCATTTTTTCTTACATGTCAGCCTTGTAGAATCTGATGATTATGTGTCTTGGGGAAAATCTTCATGTGAAGTGCTTGTGGGGGTTTACATACTTCCACATTTCTCAGATATTTTGTTTGTTCCTTTTCATTCTTTTTTCTTTTTAAAAATTGATCAAAAGACTGAAATTTTGTTAAAGATGCTATTAGTAGAGGAACATATGGAGGTTCTAGCAATTGTTGCTCGATTGGCTACCAGTGGCAGAGTTGGGTGGTGGTAGCCAAGTTTGGGTCAAAGCAGGACTGATGGGCCAGAAGCTGGAGCTGAGCCCTAGCTGAAAAGCAGTGGTGGAACAATGTTAATGCTCCCCGGCGTTGCAACTGTGGCCTCTATTGGCTCTGTGACACCTGTGCTGGCTTGTCCCAGGGTCCAAGACTTGTGGAGGTCCTCTTGGATTTAGGAGTTGCCCCCACAAAACCTTCAGGTGACTCTTTGCCTCAGTCTAAAAGTGTGGTGGAAGGGTGCGGGGGAGCAGGGTGATTCCCCATTCCCAGTCTTGCACAGGTCGCTGTGGGGAGCAGGAATCTCCCTGGGGGCTCTCACTCACTCAGCCTTTCCATGTTTGAGAGGTTCTCCTAGCCATTTTAACAATATTGATTCTTCCTATTGAAGAACATGAAATGTTTTTCCATTTGGTAATGAATTCCCTCAGCATTTGCTTGTCTGAAAAGGATCTTATTTCTCCTTTGCTTATGAAGCTTAGTTTGGCTGGATATGAAATCCTATTTTTTTTTTTTTTTTTTTTTTTTTTGAGACGGAGTCTCATTCTATCACCCAGGCTGGAGTACAGTGGCACAATTTTGGCTCACTACAACCTCTGCCTCCTGGGTTCAAGCAATTCTCCCTGCCTCAGCCTCCCAAGTAGCTGAGATTACAGGTGCCCACCACCACACCCGGCTAATTTTTGTACTTTTAGTAGAGAAGGGTTTTCACCATGTTAGCCAGGCTAGGCTCGAACTCCTGACCTCAGGTGATCCACATGCCTCGGCCTCCCAAAGTGCTGGGGTTACAGGTGTGAGCCACCGCACTCAGCTGATATTTTTTAAGATGCTGATATCTAACAGGTTAGTGGCCAGCTTTGTTCCTTTCTGTTCTCTGTTTCTGCCTGCTGCCTTGATGGATCCCTACATGATTTCTCTGTTGATTGGCCTGCACGGCAGTGTTCTCTAGCCCTTTGCTTTCTTCTCCATAAGAGCAGTGCACATGAACTGCTTCTAGTTCAACATCTTGGCCCTGTCCCCCAAATATTTTTAGAAAAAAAAAAAGGCAATTAAAGATGGTTTTAGGATCCAAAGATTTCCAAACTAATTCTGCAATTTAATTCAACATAATGTGATAGGTAAATTGGCAGCAGCTTTACATCTCTTTTTCTAGACTCCTGGAAATTCAAGCATGGTGGGGCTTTATTTTTCAGGAAAGTGGTAAGAGCAATTAAAGAGGAAAATTATTGAATGAAACCAGTATGAGAAAGTCCTCTGACTTTAAGACAGTGTAGATCGCCTCATGTAAAGTTAAAATTTTCATGGTGAAATGCAAGATGAGAACTGCACTTCAACCAGTGCTAACAGTGACTTTTTTCTACATAGCCTGGATGCAATTTACTGGGGAATCAGTGGAAAATGTGTATTTTATTGGGTTCTTGGAAACTGAAAACAACCCATAGATAAGAATAAACAACACTAAACAATAATAATAGCAACAGTAAGAATAGTTATTAGTTACTATGTACTAAGTATCTCACATAATAACTCATTTAATTTTTACCTAAATCTTGAGAAAAAGTACTTTCAATACTCCCATTTTATAGATCAGGAAACAGAAGCACAAAGGTTCAGCCTTGCCTATAATCACAAAGCTAGTAAATTGCAGACCTAAGTTTGAGTCTTGTGTCTAGTTAAATCCAAAGTGTTTGCTTTTCCCACGTTATGCTTCCTCTTCAGTCTTGGTTTGTAATGAGAATTTGACTTTATCAAAACCGTGGAATTCAAAAAAAATGTTAAAATGAAGATACAGTGAGAAAACTGATTATCAGATTCCTAATCCTAATGCCAGTTAACTCATACTGGCTTTCAAAACTTAAAGTAACTCAGAAATGACCAATATTCTAAAGGAAGCCTCTTATAATACAATGTTGTTATAAAGCAGTGTTTTCTACCAATAAAAATTAGTGAGAGTTCACACAGTAATTTCTTTCATGTTTGTCTCAGGAATACCAGTTTCTGGAAAAAGATTTTCTACAATGTTTTTAATGTCTCTCCTTTGTAATGAGCTATCATATATGAGAGCTATACTGGTGCCTAATTTTAAACTTGCTAAATAGTTAATAATTTTCCTGTCTAGATATAATCTGGCCTAATTCTGAATATCTCTATCATTGTGATAAAATAAAGTATAGATTTCCATCTGTCTACGAAGTTATACTTGGTACAATAGAAATTGAGTGACAGAAGTGATTGTCCTTGGCCATGCAGAGATTACAATCTAATTATCCTTATCTTGATGTAATGAAGTGAAGCTGACTTGAAGTATAATAATAATTATTATTATATAGGTTTAAATGAAGTTTCTGAAACATTTCAAAGTCTGAATAAATGAAATCCCTGCTCTACTGGAAAGTGAAACTACTACAGTTTCCTAAATGATCATTTGTAAATGAAAATTTATTTCAAGCATGTTAGATCCGAAAATTTTTGGTAATCTGGGGACTAGTGTGTCTTGTTGCCCTTTGGGTCACCTATCTCACCATTTAAACTGAGATCAAAGACTGGGCTTGATTTCTCTTTGTTTCCAACTTTTATCTACTTTGGTGCCTTCCAAGAAGCGACAGAAATAGCTAATTCCAACAAGGGAGATCAGGGGTCATAGCATTTATGGTCTGATTACTAGTTATGGGAATGTTCTTTCTCAATGCTTATGGTTCAAGTAGGACTGGGAGATTGGCTATTTAATCCAAAGGAAAGCTAGATCTTGGAGAAACAGTCAAACTTTGTTCACAAGGTAAGTACTAGATCTAATCAGGCCAAAGAAAAGCAGTCAATTTGGTAAATATTCAATTGAGTGGGTTGTGAGGTATCCAGAGGGATAAACATTGAATGTTTCCATCATTTATGTGGTGACATAGAAGTGAGTGTTAGATTGTGATAAAATGCAGTTATTTTCAATTTTGTTGTAAGTAATTCCAGTTGTATATTTGAAGTGACTAGCAAATAATAGACATTCCATGAAGGGCAAGTACATAAACGAAATAAGCAGTGTGGCTAGTGACTATTTCTAAACCACTCCATGAGGGATTAGAGTAATTCTTGAATAAGATTCTCAACAAAATTCAATTTTCATATTTATTAAGCTCCACAATGTACAATATTCCAACAGTTATAAAGGCAATATGTTGGTAGTCTGAGGAGAGAAGACAAAAAAAAAAAAATCACTGTATTTCAAATGCTTATGATCTAGGTAGGAGAGGAGATAAAAATGAATCAATATATAAATGACTATACTCTAACATGGAATGTGATAAAAGCAACAAGAAGAACTGTGACAATATAGAGAAAGAAAAAATTACTTCTAAGACAATCAGAAAGAGATTCAATCGTAGGATGTAGAATTTGAATTGTTCTTTGTTGAAGGTGAAATTGAACATCAGGAAAAAAAATTGCATAGCTTTGAATGAAGCATTAAGCGGATTGTCTCATTGTGTTGAGTGCCTCCAGACCAATGGGTATATCATCAAGACTTTGTCCAGTGCAGAAGAGACCAAGAAATAAAGCTCCCCTCACTTATCTGTACATAATGGCCTCGGTATTACATAGATCAATCATTAAAATAAAATAAACCTTCAAAAAATAAACACACTGTACTATTCCCCTAGACAGTCATTTTCAAATAGTGATTCTCAGAGACACCAGGACATTTCTAGGAGTTGGGTAAGAGTTGAGGACATGGCTTGAGGAAATTTTATGTTTGATTAGTATAAAGTTTTGATCAATTACATTTTTAGGTTAACTATAAAGCGCCTGTTGTTTATAATCTTATTGACGAAGATCTCTAAAATTAAAATTTAGAGTCCTAAGTGACTTCATATAATTAAATCCCAACCCCTCATACTACAGATGATGTATGAAGCATGAGAAATTGGCCAGTAATCACACAGCTAGGTAGTGAGAGATCTCGCACTGATTCATAGTTCCTTGATCTTTCCATCATAACATTATGCTTCTAATGTTTGAATCAATTTTCTAGTATAGTTTAAGCTACATAATCTAATTTCTTTCTTTTATAATGAGTCTCAATCAATAAGCCTAGACATTGAGATGCAGCTGATAAAGGAGATTTTCCTTAATTTGGCTTGACTAATATTTTGTTTACAAAATAGTTACCAGACTTCAGATGAGACCTGACCTGACCTCAAGATCTACTCTGGGAATTACTATTTTGACTACATCTCTGTTAGATTTTCTTTCTTGATATTATCATTTTTTCTCTTCAATTAAGTAAAGTATAGAAAACAAATGTTTCACTTGAAGTTCTGAAACTGTCCAATTAATCAAGCCATAAAATACATATATATGTATTTTAATATGTAGTAAATATATATATATATATAAAATGAAGTAGTATTCAACCATAAAAATATAACAAGATCCTGACGTTTGCAACAACATTGATGGAACTGGAGGTTAATATGTTAAGTGGAGTAAGCCAGGCATGGAAAGACAATCTCTGCATATCCTCACTTATTTGTGGGAGCTAAAAATTAAAATGAGTGAATACATGGAGATAGAGAGTAGAAGGTGACTCAGAAGGGTAGTGGGGGGTGAGGTGAGGAGGTGATGTGGGGAGGGTTAATGGGTACAAAAATAGAAAGAATGAATAAAACCTAGTATTTGCTAGCACAACAGGGTTACTATAGTCAAAAATAATTTCATTGCACATTTAAATATAACTAAAAGAGTGTAATTGGATTGTATTTTTTGTGGATAACACAAAGGATAAATACCTGAGGTGATAGATAACCTGTTTACCCTAATGTGATTATTATGTTTTGTATACCTGTATCAAAATATCTCCTCAATATATATCCATAAATATACTTACCATGTACCCACAAAAATTAAAAATTGAAATTAAAAAATCTAGTTAGAGCCACAAATATTATAAATTATTAAATATGATTTAGAATTTTATACTGTTTTAAGTATAAACTCAATGATTTATATCCCTGCTCTGAAATCAAGCTGAGGGCATATTACCTTTCCTGTTTTCTCCCTTATGAGTGGCATTTGTTTTTATAAGACACAATTATAAATATAAATGAATGGTCTCTCTTTGTTGGATGTATTTGTGGTCATATGAACATTTTTCTTGAGAGGCCAATTTTTGGTTCTTATAAGCCATTTTCACAATGGTTTGTGTAACCAGAAAACTTTTAAAATGAGTTTGTTTTTCAATTTAAGAGTGAGCACACTCTGTTTTAAATGACTTATTGTGGCAGAATTACTATTTTAATTTCATCATTGTTATTAGTGGCTAAATCACCTGAAGGCATAATACCACAGGTATAAAAACATGCCAAGTATTCAATTAAAATTTTTCTGCTGGTGTTAATATATTTATCTATCTTGTCATTTTAAAAAGGATCAAATTTTGTTTTCTCTGCATATTCCTTGTGACTTTTTATTCTAGCCCCCCATGACCCATTGATTCTTGCCATTTAATTGTGGAGGTATTGGCTTTTATTTGTGAAAGCCTTTATCAAAATACAGACTAAAAGATCATGCTTTCACAATTGAACTAAACAGAGAAATGTACAGCAATGTACCAACTTCCTAGAGGGTATGAGATCAATCATTGTGCATTTTGCTCTTCACAAAAAAACCAACCACGGTGGTCAGAGAGCACGTATTTCATGACCTAAGGAAATTTCCAAATTTATTGACACATCCTGAAATAAGCAGCACACTGACCTAAAAATACTGGAAGGCCGTATTTAGTGGAGATGTTTGAATGTGTGTGAAAAAAAGAGTTTTCCTGCTGGGAGTTCTTACATCTTCTATTTTGCTTAAGTTGATATTTTTGGGTGATTCGACAAGAGCAGAGGCAGGAGAGTATGAAAATAGAGTGAATACCATTAGGCTTTAAAAGAAAAAGCAAATATAGGAGTTAGAATATTCTTATGCAAGACCAGAATTTTCTCTTTGAAGGCAGACCTATAGTTTCTTTGATTTGAGGTTTGTTTAATAGTTTCCATAATGGCTGCACCATGACTCTGCATCAAGATTTCAGCATGAATAACAACTTGTTCATGTTTCATTTAGCTCCAAATGAGAAATTCTGTTTTTTATTGTTTTAGGAAATTAGTCTGTGTACTATTTGTCATGGAGCTTTATAATTAATCACTAAAGGTTATGGCTGTAGAGAGTTTGTGGGAAATAGATGCTTGAATGATTATAATTGTAGCTGTCAAATTAGAAATATAGTTATACAGTTGCAGAATCTATTTTTAAACTATAACAAAGACTTCCAGGGTTGCCCATTTACTTGTAGAAATAAATGGAGTATTTTTAACTGCATTGCTTATTTCAGGAAGAACTATGCTCAGTGATGTTCTCTGGAGAACCCACGATTATAACCATGTAAATCTTTATCCTCCGAGTCCCTGCTTGTTCTGACTTTTGTGTCAGTTTTGCTTCCATGGAGCAGATGTTGAGTACTTTACCTTTTGGAAAATATAGTTTTAGTGGAGAGAATCAAAGTGTATATGGTTGATTAACTTGCAAAGTTGAATTAGAAAATCCCAAGATTGCCTTCTTTCTTTATGTTATCCAAACACCTCATTAGATATGGAGCAAGATGTTTCTAGGGAATCAAGCGAGGCTTGCTGTTTTTATTAGCTCCTGATACCAAGAACTGTTTTGAGAGGGTTTTTTCTGATATAATTTTCAACTTTTACTACTTTACCCATCTTTCTTCTGTGCTTATGACCCCTTAAAAAGTAAGCCAGAAGAACCTATTGTTTTTTCAATACCCTTCTATAACTCATTCCAGGAGTAAGCAACTCTCACTTCTGGGGACTTGTTTATTATGTCTCTTCCTAATATCTCATCTAGTGAATTACATTTCTTGTTTTGTCAGTAATATTAAGGTCAGTTTGTATGCAGTCACCTCAGAGTTTGGCCTAGTGTTATCTCTTCCTCACAATTAATAATTTGAAATGATGTGATCTATCCTTATAGATCCTATTAGCCAACGCATAATCATTCTGATCTTCCTAGTCCTCCACCTTCCTCCTGTCCCCAACTATGCTATTATCAAATCAAAGGGCAGAACTTCACTTTTGAGAAGATGTAATCAGTGTTGAATATATTGTCTTGGTTCCTACATGTTATTCTCATTTAGTGTTTCTGGTTTTTTGTACATTAATGCTAAATATCTAGCTCTGCTACAGTTTTGTGTGGTTCAAAACAAGTGATTTCAACCAAGTATTCTCTCTTGGTGCTTTGGTTATAATGAATGAGTCTGGGATAATCATATTGCCTTAGAATTCATTATTATAATTCTTGAGCTTCATTAGTCTAGTCCCATCTTCTGTTTGTATTGTTTTTACTTAATGGGTACTCTCCTGAATCTGTTGCTCTCATAGTCCATACTATTTATTCCTTACAGAATCTTTCACTTAGTGATGTCACTTCAGGTTCTGAACCCTTCCTTAGAAGTTTGAGGTTAGTGTCATGTGATCAAAATGTGCCTCTGTCCATGTTCAGTACACTGACAGAAATGTTTTTCCTGCTTTTGGGATTTGGAAAATACTTTTTTGTATCATTGCCTCAACTTAACATTTATTCACGGGTGATCACTCTTCGTGCCCCTGCTGGGAACTCTCTTCAGGTGTGTGCTCTGACTGGATTTTCACAATATATTGATGAGCCAATTGTTTAGAATGGTCTCCAAAACCTTAGTAAAGTCAAAATAAATTATATCTATTGCTTCCCCTCTATCTCCCATGCTGTCATTCTGTCACAGGAGATTAGATGCGCCTGACAAGACCCAATCGCTAGGAAGCCATGCAGGGTGTTATCCAGCATACTGTTCCCTTCAAGGTATTTGCAAATTGATTTGCAATATCTTCCAAGACACACATGTTATCCTTACAGGTTAAGTACAAACAGGTGAAAAATAACAGAATGGGAAAATATTGGCAATGCTTCTTAAACTGGACCAAAAAGTAATATAATTTTATTTTATCTTCTAAAACCTTTGACAAATTATTGTTATATCTATGTTGAGAGATTGTGTTCATAAATGGAGTTTACTATAAGTAATTATTGGTATATGCTATCATTTAAGAAGTGTTCCTTCATGAATTCAATGGAACATGACAAAATATTCAATAGTAATTTGCTTAATACAATGCCAGATTTCAAAGGTTAATTTACAGCGTATATTGATTTTGAGATAGTCTTTAGAGTATATATGTATCTAAAAATTAAAATAATAGTAATTCTGCACTGTCATCATATGCATATATACTCTTATTTTGTTTCTATTTACTTTTTAAAAGGCAGTTTAATAAGCATATAGTTTCACATAGAGTTGAGCTCATTAAATATCTCCCACATTGAATGGATTCTACTTTACACTGGACATATTAGTGTAAGGGACTCAGATATAATCACTATTATTTTTTCTAAATCCTACTTTTCTATGATACTTGGATATTAACATCACAGTCATGGATATAATCAGTATATACAGTGAACCTAGTTCATGCATGGAACTCAAGTAATAAATACTTGTGCCCTTATGGAAAGGTTTGGAAGTTCTGTAGTATCCAAAGTGAAAATTTTGTGAGTTTTATTGAGGTAAAATTCACATACCATAAAATTCACCCTTTTGAAGTGTACAGTTCAGTGGTTTTAGTATATTTACAGACTTACACAACTACTATCATTATCTAATTCTAGTCTTAATAACTTATTATCAAATTCCAGAAATATTTTATCACTCCATGAAGAAATCCTGTACCCATTAGGATGCCCATTTCTCTGCATCCACAAGAACCTGGAAACCACTAATTTACTATTACATTGTACTCTCTGTATGGATTTACCTATTCTGGATATTTCACATAAATAGAATCATACAATATGTGACCTCTTGTGTCTGACTTATTTTACTTGGAATAATGTTTTTAAGGTTCTTCCATATTGTAGCATGTATCAGAAATTCATTTATTTTAATGCCTGAATGAGATTCCGTTTTATGAAAATACTACATTTTGTTTATCCATTTATCTGTTCATGGCCATTTGGGTTGCTTCCACTTTCTGGCTATTATAAATAATATTACTATAAACATCTGTGTGCAAGATTTGTGTAGACATATGGTTTCATTTCTCTGGGATATATACCAAGGAGTAGAATTGCTGGGTACAATGATAACTCTGTTTTTAACACTTTGAAGAAATGCCAAACATTTTACATTTCCAAAGTGAATTTTGTACATTACATATTCACAGATTGGTTTCAAAAAATAGATTTTCATACACCATGCATTTCCTGGATGCTCCGCACTCTATGGTCTTTCTTATGCAAATTTCTTGATATTCCAACATTGTAATTCCCCTTTTTAGAGGTAAGCTGATCCTGCCAAGTGGTAGCATTAAAGTTTCTTTTTTTTTTTTTTTTACAAAAAACTTTACTTTTTACAAAAAAGTAAAGTTTATTGCCTTCAACAATAAAAGCAAAGGTTGTGACTTTAAAGAAAGTTTAAGAAGTGAAATATGATTGTTTGGTTGATATATGGAGAGAGGAATTGACCTCTGACTTTTCTGAAGTTTGTAGTATAAACAATATAGAGCAGGAAAATAAATTATGCCACATAGGGGTCATCATAGCAGTATTGTCATCAAGACCAATGCTCTCATAGACTCAGCTCTACTAGAATTAGCCTGGCATTCTAACCCTTGGCTTCTGGTCACATATGGGGTAAGACAGTTCAGATTCAGAAGGAGGAAATGTATGCAGCGTAAAGTAGGAAGGTATCACTAGTTGGGATAAAGGTATGTCTGTTTTACTTCAAAAGGTGGGAGGTGGCTCATGCCTGTAATCCCAGCACTTTGGGAGGCCGAGGCGGGCAGATCATGAGGTCAGGAGATCGAGATCATCCTGGCTAACACTGTGAAACCCTGACTCTACTAATACTAAAAATACAAAAAATTAGCTGGGCATGGTGGCACGCTCCTGTAGTCCCAGCTACTCAGGAGGCAGGAGAATAGCTTGAACCCGGAAGGCAGAGGTTGCAGTGAGCCGAGATCACGCCATTGCCCTCCAGCCTGGGTGACAGAGCGAGATTCTGTCTCAAACAAAGCAAAAACGAACAAACAAACAAAGGTGGGAGATGGGGGTTATGTAAGTTTTCTTCTACTGAAATAACATGAACAGTAGTACAAGGAGAAAAGAAAAAACAGGCTGGGTGCGGTGGCTCAAGCCTGTAATCCCAGCACTTTGGGAGGCCGAGACGGGTGGATCACGAGGTCAGGAGATCGAGACCATCCTGGCTAACATGGTGAAACCCCGTCTCTACTGAAAAATACAAAAAAAACTAGCCGGGCGAGGTGGCGGGCGCCTGTAGTCCCAGCTACTCAGGAGGCTGAGGCAGGAGAATGGCGTGAACCCGGGAGGCGGAGCTTGCAGTGAGCTGAGATCCGGCCACTGCACTCCAGCCTGGGCGACAGAGCGAGACTCCGTCTCAAAAAAAAAAAAAAAAAGAAAAAGAAAAAAAGAAAAGAAAAAACAAATTCTGGGGAAGTTGCCACTGAGTGAACTGTCTTAAGGTACACTCTCATAGGTTTTGGTAAGTCCTTAAGGGAGTGATATCTTCCTAGACTTTTTTCTCTTCTCTTCTGGCTTACTATGGAGAATTATGCCTAAATCTTAAACCTTAACAACAGTTAAATGAGACCCCTTTCAAAGGGATTAACACCCAAAATATTATATACATACAGATTTATATTTATGTACCATACACATATATATATTCTTTATTGGTATATAAATATGTCATGATAATGATAAATGGATAATGATTACACATAAGATAAACATTTATCAAAAATTGTACTATAAATAATAAAACAGTAAAATATAAAGTGAAATAAAAAAATAATTATAGACTGAAAATTAGTAGCTTTTTAATAATAAAAGAAGAATATAGTTGGAGAAACTTTCAAGAAACCACTATTAAGATCGTTGACTCTCGGAGTAAAACTTCAATATGGAAACAATGTAGGCACTCGCTGTAAGAAATATTCATTTCACTCATGTATGAGAGTTTTGGTTTTTAACTTACTGAGGGAAGTTGATGGACACAGATTCTAAAGAGTTATGTTTCCTTTCAGAATTAGATATAATTAATGAAGTAACAAAAGACACTGCCTCAGAGCTACATTTATCTATAAGTAAGATAATTTTATGGACTCTGAGAAATTGTCGTGTTTCTGCCATTGCCAACTCTCTTAGGATGTGTTTAATGCAAAGCATAAAGTTAATTGTAAAGCTACCCAGGGTATTCTATTTTTGACAGTTATGAGTCGTTTACATGTTGGTGTGAATCAAAGTTTGAGAGCTAATGCTGATGAGAGGAGGGAATTCCCTGGACAGAGATTTTAAACAACAGGAGAGAAAAAAGAACTAAAAGTTAGGGTCCCAGACACAAACGCTTCCTGTTTCAAAGTTTACCTCGTTCTTTTCTGAACCTTTAATATTTCCTAACGAACGGTATTTCCAAATCTTATTGAAGATGCCTATCTTCTCTTTCTTGGCAAAAAGAGGAGGTTGTTCCTTCACAAGGATTATTCTCCATGTGTAAATTGACACCATGTCCACGTAACCTAATGCATTCTCAGTCCAGGTCTCTCTTTTTTCTGTATGAATTAAATTGTCAAGTCTCTCTAGCTGCATCATAAACGGTTGGTTACAAGTGCCTCCTCTAGGTGATCATCCTAAAATCCTAATGTTTATCTTAAATGGCTTGCAGAAATTTGCAAAGAAACCTCTATAAACCATTAGGACTGATTTGCATCTAAATCATTTTTAACCAGGAGGCAAAAGTTATTTTCTGCAGATGCTCAAGGTTTGTATTTTATGGGCAGCAGCATCTAGGAAAACTACATACCTCATTATAAAAATAGAGCACAAATGCTATTCCCTTTTAACTTTCTGGCTTTTAGGCTTGTTCCTCCTACTGAGACATAATCAATGGAACATCAATGCATTGTACTGGAGACAGTACCTGCTCCCATAAAACACTGAGCAAAGAACAAAGCATTTGTTTTCCTAGTGTGGATGCTGAAGTTAACCTGCATTATTTAATAAAGATATTTTTGCTTTCTCAAGAGATATATCAAGTAGTAGTAAATATTTCGGTGTTATTTCTTTAGGAAGTTCAAATGTTTTGAGTGTAGACCTTCTTTTGGGAGGGTAGAGGGTGGTGGTGTTTGCGGGGAGGGAGGGAGTTGGAGGAATCAAAGGAATGAGGAAAAGCATCATGCTGTAAAGTTTGATTGTTGTTCTACCTCTTTTTCCAACTATACCTGCCATGCAGTTTTCTCATAAATGCAAACATCCTTCATAATACGTTTAAAAACAACAAATACATCACTCGGATGAATATTTAAGGAACCATCAGGAGGGGAGAAACTCATTGGTTTAATGGAATGCTGTCAAGGCAAATGAACATCATGAAAGACACTGGGGCAGAATTGATACCTTTGCACTGACATGTTAAAAGAAAAGCCCATGCATTATTTAGAAAACCCAGAAATCTGTCAGCCGCATGATTGCCGAGTTAGCAGATGCAGGAGGATTCTGCTCGAGTTGAAAAGAAATGTGTAGGCACAGATCCATACTGTAACCTTTCATGTTCTACACCCACCATGAATACTCAGCTATTATGCAGTCAGCGTTTTTGAGTTTTTCTTTTTTAAATTTTCAAGTGCTTCAAAAGGCAAAAGAGGTACATCTTTTAGTCTAAAAAAGCAACATGTCTGGGCTGTTATTTCAGTGTTAGAGTAAAGATGACAAGACCAAAGATTGTTTTTCATGTTTTTGAGTGTTGCGCAAGGTTCCCAGGAGTGTTTTGAAGTTGTTAAAGTAGGTATTATTTTTACACATTTATCTCATGAACAAAGTATTTTCTTAACCATTTTGCCTTCAATAAACATAAGGAAACACTTTATTTTAGTGATTTAAGTGCATGAGCATGCCATTTATAAACATGGAAAGTTCTATAGTCTACTAATATAAAAATGAATTTATAGATACTATACATGTAAGCATTTAATATAATTTTATTGAATACACAAGGGCAGCATTGTCTAGTAACATCTTGCCAAAATATAGTTATTGACATCCTTATGCCTTTGTATTACCCCTATGAGGCAAGTAAGAAGCCAGTATTCTGACTATTATCATAGAAGAGACAAAGAGAGGCACAAAAGAATGAAGTACCTCTCTTAAGGTGACATATTTTGACACGAAGAGAAAATTAGTGGTAACAAAGCCAAGATTTTGTGTTTTCAGTCTAGTGAGCCTAATGTGTTTTCTACTCTGCTGCTGCATCCCACCTTTTCTCTGTAAGTCTCTCTGCATTTATACGTGTTTAATTGTCTCTAAGCCAGAAAATACTTAATGAAAATCTTCTATTCCATATTAGCTGCTAATTTATAGCCAATGAAGGAAAAATCACAACCAGCCAATCAGGATTAATGGCATAGAATTGGAAAGTAATATTTTTTGTATCATCTATATTTTGGAAAAGTCTGTCCAAGTAGATTTCAGGAAGTTAATTGCTGATGAGGGTTCAATTTAAAATTATATATTACTTTGTTAAAAAAAAAACCCTACCAATCTTTTGATGGAATTTCCACTGGAAATAATGAATAGCAAAAATTTATAAAACATATGTTATTCCCTGATTTCTGGGTCACTAGTATTTCTATGGAAACAGATGTGCATACTTCGACATATAAATGGTTAAACTTTCTTTTCATAAGTTCTTGTGGATTTGGTATTGTGTACAGGACTTCTTTGGGAGGAGCATTAATTTACACTTTTTATTTTCAGAAAACTCATCATCATTACTATTATATGCTATTTCTACTGACAAAATCACAATAAGTGAAAAATTCAGGAAGCCAAATTAATATTTTGAATCAACTTGTAGAATGGTCTGAGGTCTGAATTCTCATTTTGCCTGGTTCCTTTGCTTCTGGATGATATTTTCCAACTCTATCCTCTCTTTTTCATCTCCACTAACCTCTGTTTACTCCTCTTCTCTACTATGTCTACCAGATATATTAAGTTAATAAAGGCATTCATATACTTCAGCAATGTTTTTGGAGTTGTGTGTGTGTGTGTGTGTGTGTGTATGTATGAGAGAGAGAGAGAGAATGAGCATATGCATGCTGAAGTGCTGAAGCACCTGCATCAACATCACTATCGCTACAGTCATAGTCCAGGAAGGTTGTCCCTGCTCTCAAGCAAGAAACAAGAACTATCATGATGGTTTGGGAATGAGGAAAAATAAGAGGGTGAAATAAGAGAGTGCATTTGACATTAAGTTGGGAAATTGCAGAGGAAGCAACCTAACATTAGGTGTTAAAAGACCTGGATTCTAGAACCACCTCTGCCAAGAAGTAGCTGTGAATCCAGGCAAGTCTCTTTCTATACCTGAGCCTCAGTTTTCTGATTTGTGAATAGTAAGTGGGATTAGATTACAGTTAAAGACAATTCTAGCTGTGGCAATTCTCTCTTTGTACATAGGGTAATGAGTTATTGCTGTCACTCTAATTGCAGAAGGGAGAAAGAGAGGTGTGGCAATACATAGGTAAGATGCCCATTTAGTTCTGGAACTGTCTGTAAATAAACTTTAGAAAACTAATAATCCAGATATTGTTTTACTGCCAATTCTTCATTTTCTTCTAGAATTCTAGAGTAACTACATTTCCATCATACACATTAGAAAACACTGAGTTGCTGTGTGATGCATCTCAACAGTGCATAGTAAAGAATGTGGCCCTGGGCCAGATGCGGTGGCTCGCGCCTGTAATCCCAACACTTTGGGAGGCTGAGGTGGGTGGATCACTTGAGGCCAGGAGTTCCAGACCAACCTAGCCAAAACGGAGAAATGCTGTTTCTACAAAAAAAAAAAAAAGGAAAAAAATTAGCCTGGCATGGTGGTGCACACCTGTAGTCCCAGCTACTCAGAAGGCTGAGGCATGAGAATCACTTGAACCTGGGAGGCAGAGGTTACAGTGAGCTGAGATCGTGCCAGTGCACTCCACTCTGGATGACAGAGCAAGACTCTGTCGAAAAAAAAAAAAAGAAAGAAAGAGAGAGAGAGGAAGGCAGGAAGGCAGGAAGGCAGAAAGACAGGAAGGCAGGAAGGCAGGAAGGCAGGAAGGCAGGAAGGAAGGAAGGAAGGAAGGGAGGGAGGGAGGGAGGGAAAGAAAGAAGAAAGAGAGAGGGAGAAAGAAAGAGAAAGAAAGAAAGAAGAAAGAGAGAAACAAAGAGAAAGAAAGAGAGAAAGAGAAAGAAAGAGAGAAAGAAAGAAAAAGAAAGAAAGAAAAAGAAAGAAAGAAAGAAAGAAAGAAAGAAAGAAAGAAAGAAAGAAAGAAAGAAAGAAAGAAAGAAAGAAAGAAAGGAAGGAACGAAAGAAAGAAAGAAGAGAAAGAAAGAAAGAAAGAGAAAGAAAGAAAGAAA